>NC_087559.1:13738409-14041439 GCF_036250125.1 Pseudopipra pipra
ACTTCTATACTTCTATACCACTTCTATAATTCTTATACAACTTCTATAATTCTTCCAGAGGAAAAAATCCTTAAAAGGAAAAAAAAAATAATAATTCTGCTAGCTGTTGAGTAAAGCTGTGTTGAGGAGCACAGCCAGAGTGCAAACACCTAGCTATGGGATTTGGGTTGGAATAGGTTAAGGCTGAAAGTATTAACTAAAACTACCAAGAAGTTCTTTTTTTGGTTCACAGATTTTTTTACATTATGCAGTCTATTTGTCTAAAATTACTTGCCATTTTTTCAAAATATTATTTTGGTTTTTGAATAGCACACAAGCAATTCACCGTAAGGGTTCACTATTCAAATGTCAGAAGCCTCGGCTGGTTGGCTTCTGAAGCAATGTGGGAATGTTTCTGGTTGCTAATCGTGTGATTTATGTAAACCAATGAATTGCAAATTGCAAACATAACAATGGAGAATTAGTGCTATCTTTGAAAGTCTGACTCATCCTTGTAGGCCCCAAGTTCTCCACTTAGGAGTGGTGACAATAACATGGAGTACACTGGAAGGATAGATGCTTTTATGCTGAGCTGCCATGGGGACTGGGGATTGGGATGATGTCTTTGGTGAGAGCTGTAGGAAGAGCTCTGCTGAACTGCAGCAGTAGCAGATGACATTTGTTTAAGCTGAAGCTTTAAATTCAGCCCAGGTTGCTTCTTCATGGCAGCTGTGTTTTGTCCCATGGTCTCCTGAATTTGTCTTAGAGCATCAAAGTTGCTTTGCACTTTTACTGGGTCTTAGCAGAAAAAGGTGCATGTTTGCTGTTTTGATTAAAGGAAAGGAACCAAAGGAAGGGTTTATGCTCACTCACTTGGTTAGATCATTATCCCCGTGTTGAGCTGGGAAGCAGGCAAGAGGTGGCTTTGAGAGCAGCAGCTGCCCAGCAGCAGACCTTGCAAGTGAAATTAAGTAATGCTGGACCATGCTGGAACATCGATTTCCAAGGACACATATGAATATTTGGGCTCTTTTAAGATATTTTATAGCAATAACTGACCCGCTGCTGAAGCACATGGAAGTAGTTGTGGGCAAGTAGTTGGGTAGGACATAGGGAAGCAGATGGAAAGGGGAAAGTGCCACTAATTAGGCTGAAGTATTGGTAGTTTTGTCTTTAGTTCTTAGAGAAAAAGGTGTCTATGTCAACAAAGGAAATGGACAAGCAGAACTCCGTATTGGCATGCTGAGATGCACAGGATCACATAAAGGGCAATCAGTACAAAGAATGTGTTTGAGAAATAGTTGTGCTACAACTGATGACACAGGTTTAGTATTAGGATGACTGGATAAAGGATTTGGTGGACTTGGGGAAAAATGTTTTTTAAGTACAGTCTGGTCTGCATCTCTGACTCTTATATATTCCATATTCCAGATCCCAGAGGTGTGTTCACAGTGCCTGCCCAAAGCCTGCAGAGGGGCAGGCACACAGTGCATAGCAGCTTTCCTGGCAAGCATTTGCTTGTAATACTCTGGTTTGGCTGTAGGATGGGAGTTGCTGTGTCTCTGTTAGACTAAGCACATCATATTTGCTTTGTCACCAGCATTTTGTGTGGGGAAGACTGTGTGCTAGGGTGCCTTTTGGCAGGGTGTGGGGAAGAACAGCTGTACAGCCAATAATTGATTCCATAATTGCTCTTACCTAGACCAAAACTAAGACAAATCTTAGATGGAAAAACAGTGCTGCCAATGCTGTGATCAGCTGTCTGAGAAGCCAGAAAATGCTAATGAAAATAGGTTCAGCAACAAGAAGGAGCTTAGCAGACCTGAACCCCACCATTACAAGTGCAAAGGAGCCTTTTAAAAGTTAATTTTCCAAAACACAGGTATGCTTAGTTTCCCTGCAAAAATTAGCAAATTCTCCATTCTGACTGAAGAAGTGGGATTTTTAAACTGTGTGTTATCAGCACAGTGTAAAGAAAACATATGGCAAAAGCTCCTTTCAGTGAGCTGAATATGCAGTTGATGGTGAGTTGAAGATCCTGAGCTCAACTGTCCAAATGAGTACTGTGGGCTTAGCTATGCCAGTTCTCTTACGAGATTCTTTAAATAACTGCATAAATAAAGTAGCTAACATATTTTCTCAATGCCTTTGGGTATCCACTCTGGATTTTAATTTTCTGCCTCATAGAAAATGCTGTTTGTGTATTACAGTGGTGAAACATCATCAAAATATCTTTACATGATACATAGAAAGGAAACCATAGAGCAGAACAGAGCAAACCGTCAGTAACCGCAATACCAACTGTACAGCCTTTCATGGCAGAGCTACTTGCCAGTAACGATGCCTTGCATGTATAATTG
Organism: Pseudopipra pipra; assembly: GCF_036250125.1. NCBI lineage: Eukaryota > Metazoa > Chordata > Aves > Passeriformes > Pipridae > Pseudopipra > Pseudopipra pipra. Next base: position 13,740,749 of record NC_087559.1, read on the forward strand.
CAAGTTTCTAAAAGTATTACTGGCTTTCAGTGGGAATTACTGCAGAAATGATCCACAACACTCTTTCTGTATTTCATTTGCAGCAGTTTCGCAGGCTTTGCCCTCTCTCTTCGCTGTGAAATCAGAGGAAACTGCGCTGAAAAAAATGGCATAACTCATATCCTGACACTGAATGCTGATGTTTGTAATGGCACCTTCAACAGGCTGATTAAAGTGCTGATTCTGAACAAGTGGCATGAAAAAAGTATATATATGCACTATATAATATATAGCAAGCAATACATAGTGTATTGTATTATATATATATTAAAAATATATTATCCACGTGTGTATTTGCAATCCCTCACCATTGCTCACTGGCTGCCAGGTGCACAAAGCTGCTATTTAAGTGGCTGCTGGCTACTGTGGAAAGAGTAGAGGCAGAAAAGTAACTGTGATTTTATGAAGAGATTATGAAACATTTTTGCCTACAAGTAGAAGGTGCATATTTACTCTGACTGTCTGCCCTGTAAGTCAGCTTGTCCTTGGCAAGAATTAAGAAAGCTCAGTAAACATCCGTTACCTTTTAAATTAATGTCTATTTAGTGCACTTCAAATAAGCAAGCTTGTGAAACCATGGGTTTGGTTTTGGCCTTTCTTGGCCACTTAAATGGATATTATTTACTTATTTAAAGGAATTCAAAGTACTGTAAACAAAGAGGTGGTTTCTTCTCTGACAGTATTAGTTTAAATGCGGAGTAAGTCTCAGTTTCACTGATGTTCTTTCCTCTTGTCAATAGTATAGATAAGCACAGATCCCATCTTTGCATGCTCTAATCCATGAAGTATCGTTAATTCATTATCTGGTGGACTAATGAGCAACAGACATTTAGTTCTCGTTCACTGCTACTTCATGCTCATACTGTGTTTCCCAGAAGCAAGCCACTTTATTCTAAACTAGAGTTCTGGAATTTATTATTTTTTCTTCTTGTTTCTCATGACCGCAACTATTTTTTCACAAGCAGCCCCATTTCTTTAGTTTTTGCCAGCTATGGAGAAATGATGATGGGGGGAAAATAAATCACAAATATGACAATGGCAGTAGCTGGCACAAATGTCCTTTTCCAGAGCACTGCATCTAACTCTTGAATTTCTTGCAAATTGCAGACATAATAGCTTATTGGAACAGGTCACAGGAAAATTGACTATCTAGTAAAAGATGATAGATGCCGTAAAACAGTCATGGCAGTAGCAAAATGACTACTACTGGTGTTGGAACACAATGGTAGCAACCATAGTGCTGTTGTCTGTACTTTGTAGTGCTAAATCAGCACAACAAAAGCTTTGGTCCTTAACTTCCATTTCTTTCATACCCTTTCTATTTAAAGTGATTTTTTTACAAAAAAAAATATAATGGGTTTGTTCTTTGCAAGGGCTAACCAGGTGAGGGCAAACACCCCCCCATTTCCTCTCACCACGTGTGGCATAATCACTTGTGGATAAGGCAACTCACCCGAACTCAGAGCCCCGGGTGCTCCCCAAAGATGGACAGGAGGAGGGGGTGTCTGGGGGTGGACATGCCCTTTCACCACCCACTGTGAGGGCTGCGCTGCTGGGGCCAGATATGACACCCCTGTGCTGCCCTGCTAGCTCAGGGGCTGAGCATCATCAACCTCTTTCTCCAGAACACCTCTTTTTTACCCAATGAAAGGTATTAACCGAGTTAATAACATGATAGCTCACTGCAAGAAAGCTTAAAATTCAGTGTTGGGAATTTGTTATCACACCTAATTTTATTTTTGCATTCCCCTTAGATACAGTATGACTGACATTTTTGTGGTGCAGAGTTTTACCTGTTCTGTAGTGCTTCACACTTTTTTTTTATTAAGATGTATGATTTGGGCTGAATAAATATTTCCTTTGCCTTTACTATCAATTGTTTTTAGAGTAGCTCATTTAAAATAAATTTGTAAAAATGAAATCTCCTTAATGAAACAAAGAGGACAGGACACACATTAAGATTCATGTCTGCCCGCATCAAAACCAAAAAATCTAGTCATAGTTGTGCACCAACTCAAATCCTGAGAGACTTCAGGTTCAGTTTTGACTGATACTGTCACAGAACACAGAGCTGGAATCACATCCTTGTGCCTCCCATGGAACAGCTGGGTTTCACCATCTCAAAGGGAGGGAACAGAGTGAGCATCTGATCCTGAGAGCTTTTCTCCAGGGAGATTCCCATCGCACCTGTGAGAGAATTAAGCTAAAGAAGTCAACTGCATGGTTCACATTTTTATTGATTTTTTTGCTAAGGAAAGCGGGCGGATATCTATAAAACATGTCTAGGCTTAATCTAGTTGGCCACTGGATGTCACTGATGGCCTCAGAAATACAATGGTAGTATGTAAAAAAAAATACATGAACAGGTATTAAAAGTAAACCCTGTACATCATTGTACATTTGAAGGGGAAATGAACAGTGTCTCATCAGCTTTGAAAGATGTTACTACTGGAGATTCCCAGTGTAAATGTGTGCAAAGCTTTCTCACTGTGGTGAGAATGTTTATTCCTATAGTAACAGAAAAAAATACCTACTGTTTCCATAAGCTGGAGCAGAACCTGATTATGATCACAGATAGACAAACTGGTGAGAGTTGAATTGTATCTGAAACTCACCTAGGTCAAGGTCAAACCTTCTAGAGTGTTTAAAATACATTAAATATTTTCTTCTTATTTAGTTCTCTTTTCCCCCCTTGTATAGCCCCTCCTTTAACTCTAAATGGGAACTGCCAATCTGTTAAAAACAAAACACATTTGAGTGGTTATTGAGCCAGCCTGAAGCAGGAGGTACGAAAAGCCTTTTTTTTTTTTTTTTGGCTTGGCAGTTTGTGTAACTCAGAAAATCCTCTGGCTTTTGGGTGCTCACACACAATGAAAGGAACTCTGGCATTTGGGGATATTTACTAGTTGTCACTACCTTTAACTAATATATCCTAAACTGGCAGGAAAGAAAATTGCCTTTGTTTTGGTAGATGAAAATATGATAGTGTCCAATGCCTTCATCCTCTGGGGTGGTGAGAACAAACTGCCCACTAAATCAAGCTCAGACTTGTGCTCTGTAGAGTGGTTTCACAATTGCTAAACATCTGCTGGGCCTGTTGGTAACTAAAACACATTTCTGGAAAGAGCAAATATGGTTGTTATTTCCCTGCATTTTCTTGAGATAAAAGTTAAATGAGGTTGCACGAAACTGAGAGCTGAGCTTCTCTTGGAGTACCTCAGCAAAAAGAAGTGACAATTGCTAATGGTGACTAATTGAAAAATAAGATTGTTAAACATTTGAACACATCCAGAAGACACAGCAGCCATAGGCTGAGCTGAGTTCCTAGCAATACTAGAAAGACAAGGCTAATGCACTCTGAAGAGTTAGAAGTCTGTTGAAACCAAAAATTCAGGGGTTAATTTTCATACTAAGCTCACATTTAGAAAAACATGAAACAGATGTTCATATCAAAATCTGGTATTTTTCCGTAAGAGCCAAACATGAAAAAGAAGTGAAGTTAAAGCATGCATGCTAATAGCTCCTTTCAAATAGTTTAGTCTTTTTCAAATGCATAGATGTTCAGAAAATCTCAGTCTAAGCAATTCTGGGTAACGTAAAAAAAGTCTCTGCTGGCTTAAGCTAACAGAGTAGCTGCTTTATCTCAACAGGAAAGAACTTTTCTCTTGGGGTCCTCTGTCTCACCATCAAATTCTTGCGCTAAATTAACTATTAATCTGTGTGTACATATGTCTATATATAAGGATAACACATGGCAAACAGGCAACCTGCACAGGGAGATACTGACCACACCAAGGCTGCTCCCAGAATGAAGGATCCAAAGCATAGTTAGAATGGCCCTTTGCCAGGTCCCTCTCTGATCAAAGCTACAGCGATAGTCAGACGTGACACCATAAATGAGAAATGTAGCACAAATAATACAGAATCAATGATGTATTGTACTTAGCATTTTCCCAGCAATTTGCTGTATTAGTGCTTTGGCCATCTGACACCTGGGCAGCTCCTGGATCGTGGCAGGCTCTGCAGCTGCTGTGTTTGCTGCAGCTCACCAGACTTTGGATGTAACTCCAGTGGCTGTGTGTGTGAATCCCTGTCTGTTAGTCCAGCTGAATTCCAGATAGACACTGTTGCTATTTTTGTAAATCTAGATAATACCTAGAAGTACAAAAAAATGCATAATTATTTTGGGTAAAGTCAGCTTCACTGACACTAGCTGCTTTGTGAATGATACTGAAGATATTGCTTGTGCAGGCATGTTTTTGACAGTCTGCTCAGAACAGCTCTAGTTTAATCTAAGTGCACTTTGGCACTTCTACTGGCTGCAATTCCTTATCCAGAACATTTTTTTCAGCTGTGTTGACTGGCTCTTTCAGAGATTGTTGACATTTTCACTCTGTTTTCTTCTCCCTACTTCTCCCTCCCTGATCTTTAGGTTTCCTTCCAGCTACTCAAGGCTATGCAGACCTAGCTCCATGAAGGATTTACCTCTGCCCCAACAGGCAGAGGTCCATCAAGAGCTACCTTCTGTCTCTCCTGTCACTGATAGCAAGGGGATCATGCCCTACACACCTCATATTTCTGTGCCTGCCACTCCACAGGACTGGCCAGTTTTTGGTACCCTTTTCTGCACCTTTTCTGGTTTTACTATTTTTGAAATGTAGGATGCCAAGACTGTACCCGATATTCAAAATACAGGTACAGGGTGGTTCTCAGTTTTGTTTTTCTTTCCTAATAGTTCCTTATGGTCTTGTTTGCTGTGCACTAATATTCTCTTAAACACATCTATTATGGTTCCAGACCTCATTCCTTGGGAGTGCTGGTAAATATTTCAGTGCCTCCCTTTTGGTCTGTGTCAGGCTGTGTGTTCATTGCCATTTTAGCATCCAGCCACCCAGTGCCATACAATGCTTCTGCAAATATTTTTATTATCTTTCAGAACCTGGTATCAGCAGCAAATGTTGCTGGTTTATTTGTTATTCCTTTTCCAATTTATGGTGGTTGCAAAGCCAATTTTCATTACTTAGGGCCTTAAAAAAATCTCTGACATTTTGTATAAGAAATGCAGGAGGTTTGCAGAATCTATTTTTTATGCTTTGGTAGTAAAAAATCTGGCAGATTTAAGTCAACCTCTCTGGCATGATAATTTTATGTACTCCAGAGTAGGGTCAGTGAACCATTCAGGATCCCTTATGTGAGCATAAGGGAAATGCCCATATCTATCCCAAAACACTACTACTGCACTGTATCATTGCAATGACAGGTGAAATGGGAGTGGGAAGGAGCACATCTTCCCATGGTTATGAAGCCATTGTGTTTATAAGTGACTCAGTCACTAACTCAAGAGCTGTGCCAGGAAATTCTTTTGATATGTTACGAAGGCACTGTTTCAAAAATTGTGGCAGGAGCAGCCAAGGAAACGTGCAGGTGAGTTCACATTTGCTGCAGAGGTGTTATCCAAGCCTGAAGGAGATAACAGCTGCAGTGTGGGCATTTGTTAAGCCTAGAGAGAGAGGCCATGCATAGGTGCAGGAAGCAGTGAAGTGACAGGATGCGTGCACACACAAATTGGGAAAATGATAATAGTTGGGCAGTGGGGAAGGAGAAGGGGCCAGGTACAGTCTTTGGAAGGACTAGGCTGACTTTGAGAGCAGCTTCATTTGTTTCATACTGTTAATTGATATTGCTAGCATAGGACTAAAGCACATCTCACTTCCATGTTTTGCTATAGAAGCTGAGACTAAAGCAACTAATTAGCTATTTATAAAAGGTTTTTTCCTACTGAAAAGAAAAGAATAAAAAAACCCCTAACAGCTGATGCTCTCTGACACCAGCTAATACTCTTTTAAGAGACCTATTAATCTTATGGCAGAACTGTCCAAAGATAGCTGAGCTTGCTTTGGAAGAGTAAAGCTGAGTACCAGAAACACAACTGTGTTGGAACAGCCATTGATCTGGCTGGAGCACCTCTGCATGTCCCTGTGTTTCCTTCTATACACATATTGCTATTCCTAATATCCTGAATCAAGTATCAAGCCAGGGTTTTAATCTAAATAAGACCGCTAATAAGAACAATAATAATAAGCATGTTATATGTCCCAGTCTTGGATTTAGGCCAGGCTTCCACTAAAAACTACAATATCAGTTGATGAGTATTATCCCTTGTTGTGTCAGCAAAAGTCCCTGCTGTGGACTTAGTTATGACAGAACTCTGTATTCACCAGGGTAGCTTATTTCACCCATGTTACGCAGCAAAAGCTCAGTTTTGCCAGAATAAACATGTCTAAGCCAAGTGCATGGACAGTGCTCTAGAAATAGCTACACTGGGACAGCGCTCTGCTATGGCCCAGGTTTAGGCACAGGGAGACTGGGGGATCCTGCCCTAACACAGATAAGACTACAAGGCATAAGTTCAGACAGTGAGAGACTGGGAAATGTCCCAATTCCTAATGTTACTGTCTCCTAGCCTTAGTAGCAATGAGCTATTGGCAACTTGAGACAAGCTGCCTCATGCAGAGGAGCTACAGGCCAAGGGAAGCTAACTGCTTCTGTCGTGTTTAATTTGACCACTTAAACAGTTAATCCCTTTGCAATGTCATTTTTTGGCATAGATACCACATCTGTCTATTTCTGAAAAGATCTCTTTACTAATACAGCTTTTTAGTATATGAAACAGTTTGCATCAGATTACAGTGCCTTAGCAGTAGCAGACACTATCTGTAGGCGTGCACACAGACAGACACACGGACATATGCACCCACACATTCAGGTTTCCTCTAAACATCTCTGCTCTGTCCTACCTCCTGTTTCTCTGTGATGCCTGGTTTTCCCTCTTTGCTCCACATCAGAAACAAAACAGAACATGCCCCAGGCAAGTTGTATTCCTGTGCGCTAAGGCTTTACGTACAAGATCCAAGGTGTAACAGATTATCTTTCTTTGATATTTTTTATTTGCTCAGCTTTTTTACCTTCTGCTTCACTGACTGTGTTGCTGCCTTATACAAGCATGTTTAACATAGGCTCTGCTTTGCTTTGAGCCAATCCTTACTTGCAGATACTGGACTTACTAGAGAGAGCAGTGAAGTGCCACAAAGATGAGAAAGAGATTGGAGCACCTCTCATAGGAGGAAAGGCTGAATAGTATCATCAGTGATAAATCACCATCACTATACCATCAATAAATATCTGAAGGTGTAGAAAAGAAAGAACCAGCCTCCTTTCAGTGGTGCCCAGTGACAGGACAAGAGGCAATGGGCACAAACCGAGCACAGGAGGGTCTGTCAGAACATCAGGAAACATTTTTGTTGTCAGGTTGATCGAGCACTAGCACTGGTGGACATGAGAGGTTGTAAAGTCTCCATCCTTTGAGGAATTCAAAAGCCACCTGGACATGGTTTGAGGTAACTGGCTCTCAGTCGTCCTGCTCGAGCAGGGGGATTGGATGAGGTGACCTCCAAGCTCCCTTCCAATCCCAACCATCTTGTGATCCTGTGAAATAGCACAGCAGGTTAGTTCTTGTATTAGGTTCACCAGAAGATTAGTTTAAGAAATGAGTTTTTCTCTTCATTTTGTAGGAAGTTTGTGACAACTGCAGGGCACAGTGAAATAATTTAAACTTCTGATGTAACAGACACTGCAGTAGACACTATATAAGAAAGTGACTTTCATAATATCAACATGCACAATCCTGATGCTGAAGAAGCAGCATCTGTGAGTAGAAAGAACAGCAGTGGATTTCTGTTCCTTGATTCTACTATTTATTCCTTCATGAAAGTGATGAAATGTCAGCTGTTTTTCCATGTGTGAAAAGATCTTGCACAGAGGACTCATGTCTAAGAACACGCACGTGGTGATTTTACAGCAAAAATAATGTTGGTTTGCAATGCCTAGATACACAGTGTTTTTATTGGGGCTGAGAGAGTTTTAAAAAAAAACAGCTGAGAAGACACACATGGGTGTCTTTTTTCTCTCTTTGTTTCTAAAGAATTTAATTGGATTTTAATCCATTCGGAAGTAAGCACAGAAAAAGGGAAAGGGAGAAGAATGTAGACAAAGAGGGGAATGAAAATTGAGCATAATTTAAATAGGAAAACTGAGTTTCACCTGCACCTTGGAGTTATTGTGAAAAGACTTGTCTTTCCAAGAAACTCTTTTTTTTTTTTTCCTTTTAAGTACATACAAGTGGTGGGCCATGGGAAGGTTATGGAGTAACAGAGTATTTAGAGTCGGCTGAACAGACATTTAATTTGGAGCCTGCCAGATACCCTTCTGGCAACTTAATATTAAGGTTTTTATATACTGCGTGGTGTATCTTGTTCCCTGGGTCAAATTTGGGTGCATTCTTTTGGTGGAATGCATTCTATGGCAGCTGAGACATATTATTCTCTGGCTATGTCTTGTGGAAGTAAAAGAAGTGGGCAAGAAAGATGTTTTGAGACAAAATCTGAATGGAGATACCGGATTTTAGACAGCGAGTACAGAAACTTGCTTTCAAGGAAGTTAGAGAAGAAAACTTAAGAGCAAAATCTGCGAGGCAGGAAAAAATGTTATTTTATTGTTATTAAAGTGTTATTATAACATAGAAGAGTTATTAAACTGACAACAGTTGGTTTACTTTCTAAAAGAGCATATGTAAAATTTCCATTATATTTTGTGTCCCCAACTGCAATGCTACACTATTTAAGTATTTATATGTATTTTATAAATGATTTATATTTGATATATAATTTACTAGTCTATGTTTATTCATTGTTTGGGATCTAGTAAGTAAAAGAGAAGTTCTTTCTAGATCGACATCAGTTATTTTATTCTGGACTCCTTAATACGTTAGCTGTGTATTCTGATTCCAGTGACTTAATGTTTTCTTTTAAATACTGAATAAAAACCCTCTAGGGAAGCTATTTAGAAATACATGACTTATTCAGTGTGAGGTATCTGCAGATGACTGATTAAAAAAAAAACTTCACAGACTAAGGAAAACTTTGGACTAAGGAAGAATTTTAAAATAATTTCATTTCTGTACATACAATGACAAAACCTTTAGAAGGTTTTAGATGTCAGTGCAAATGTTTGTATGTGAAGCTAACTTAGTCTTTACTACACATTTGTTTCATAAATTAGAAAAAAGATCTAAGGTACACATTCAGCTCATCTGGTTTGTAACAGAAACCATAACTATGGTGGATAGGGTACAAAGATGAGCTCATTCAAGAATTCTTCTGAAAGAGTAATTTATCATTTAGGTAATTTTAAAGGTTCCTCATGTCATTGCAATAGTGGTAGAAGCAGGCTTGTAAAAGATGTTTTTTCTAATCACCTCATAAGCTGATGCTTAAAATCAAGATTTCACTAATGACAGACTTTCCATCTTGTAAATACTGGGTAAAAATTTTCAGTATAAAAGTCTGTACTGAAATGCAAATAAAAAATTGTCTCTTCTTCCACTAAACAAGGATGACTTCCAGTATCATTAGCAATTGTTCCCAAAGAAGATTCTGTTTTGGATTATATTATATATACAATGGGAATTTATTTGAGGTTTCCCAAGTTTACTGGTTCCATTCCCATGAGTTAGCAGACAGTAGATCAAGTGCTTTACAGTCAACTATTCCCATGGCAAATATCCACCAGTGTCCCTTTCATCTGATGCAATGGCATAGTGCCCATTCTTCTGCTTCATCACTCTCTTTCAGTGCATACAGTGTTCCAGGAAAGGGCCATATCATGTATTAGACTATGTGGGAGACATTAAGCCTAATCTTTAAAACCTTATGGTTCTGTTTCGTTTTTTGCTGACCACTGGAAACAATTACAGCACAGACAACACATGAGAATGTCTGACAGCTTCTTCAGTCCCTTTGCACTCAATCACTTGGTGAGCCTTTAGGTTTTTGCTTAATATAAACAGTCCAAAGCCTATGTTTGCATCAATATCCTGAAAGTGAGCAAGAGCCAGGCAACAGGTGGTCAAGGTGACTGTCATTAGATATCTGTCAAATAGGTAAAACATACTTTTAAACAGACATTTTCTCATTTCTTATTTTCTGCCATGCAGTACATTAACAGCCACTGATACCTATTCATCTGAATTTTTTTGTGCTTGCCATTGCTGAAAGCTCGTAGCCTTCATGATGATTATAGTTATCACATCTTTATAAACATGACTAGTAAAGTTTACTTGCTGCTGGGAAAACTTTTCATTATCTTGGCTTTCACCTAACAGTTTTTGAAATGAGATTTGGGCCTCCACAGAAAGGAGAAAAATAGATGGAATTGGTGACTTAATATGCAGTACATTCAACAGACACCACACAGTTAATTCAAGGGAAGCAGAATCTCTACAGAAGGTGCCTTCACCGGAACACAAAAGTTGGATTCAGGAATGTACAAATGCCATAAGGAAGTCTTGTCTGTTCAAAGAAGTCAGGAGCTTCTGAAGGACAGTTTGAAGATGAAAGTCAAGAGGCTGTGGAAGTGAGACATGACAGTTGAGCAGTATGAAAGAGGATTAACAAAACTCAGCTAGTCAGGAAGCCAAAGCTGAGGGAGAGGCTATAAGACCTTCAGATCTCCAGACAGATGTTTCTTCATTTTTCTCAATGAAAAAGGGTAAGAAACTATAGCAGCATGCTGGTTGGTGACCAAATATATCAAAACTAATGAAGATGCAGGGATGGAGATAAAATCTTTAAAGTTGAGCATACAGTGAACAGATATACTAAAATTCTATCTAAAATAAGACATAGAAAAGACTCATGTCTAACTGCTTTCATAAGTCGCAATCTGTGTGTGACTTTTCCATGATGTTTCTCATGTCCTGGGTCTTGGGGATGCTTTACATCTTGTCAGACTGGCAGGACAGAATCAAGTGAGACCAGCTGTGTGATGGCTGAACAGGATAAACGCTGAACAGAAAAAAGTTTCCAGGTTAATTAAAAGGGATAGTTGTAAATGCATGTAAATTGTGCTCTTCAAAGGTTTGGTCTCTGTTTATTTTTTAATAAACAACCTAAGATGTCCCTGCTTGCTGAGACTGTTGTAAGCATCATTGTTCTGAAGTGGCATGAAATTCAAAGACAGCTCAGACGTTCTGCAGACATTATTACTGATGGCTCTGCTTTAGGCTTTGACCCCATATATATTTCATGCAATAGTTCTGTCCCACTCTAATTGACATACAAGAAGGCAAAAGCAAAGAAACATTAAAACCCCTGAATTTCTTAAATTATAAAAAAATATTGGATTTCATTGGAACTTTTTGTTCAAAGGTACTTTGGTTTTCATGTTCCCTGAATCAAAGAAAATTTCATCGGATGCACTTTAAAAGAATTAGTTTAATCAGACTGTATTCTGTACCTTTGATCTGGTGTGCCTGTGTCTGCTTTCTTGAAATACCTCATATGTAGAGGCCTTTTGATGATTTGAGAGTTTTACTTGAAATAACAAACATATACAACTAAATTAATGTGAAGTCCTGTTCTCTTTGAGCATGGACATTGAATGAGACAAAGAAAAGGTCTGAATGTTTGTAAATAGTATTTCCAGAAGGATTCAGAAAACCAGCACCTTGCTAGAACTTGCCCAAGACTGTCCTTATATTATTCCTTTATAGAAATAGCAGAATCTTGCAAAAATAAGCAGGAATGTTCATCGAGTCTCTTAGCACTCCTTTCTGTGTAAGGTTCCAGGTAGTCCTATTACACTCAGCAGAGGCACTTATTTAATGTATAACTCTGCCCAAAAATGAAGTAAAGAGAATAAAATAAGGCTGGCCAAGCTGTATAAGTAATCTAATGTTTCTTCTGACTATGTGAATGATGATCCATTCTTGGCTTACGAATAATATAAATATACATTCTTCAGAGGAGAGATGAAGGATTGACGTGGATTTTTCAAGGATTTTTTGTTTAAAGAGGACATCTTGTTGAAAGCGGAGGACATAAATTACAGTGGGTAGGTGTGCATTCTGTTTCTATTATTCAAATGCCTGAATAGTGATTGCTGTTGGTAGGAAAAAAGAGATGGCAACTCCTCAGGCACTGAATTCATATGCTGTTTATAATTATCTATACACTGCAGTGATTGACCTGCTGATAAATCCTTTTTCTCTCAAGTTTACCCTGACCCAAGTGGGATCCAGCACTGCCCCTTCCCCAAACTCTGTCACACACCCAGCTGTCTCTCTGCTTTAGAAATAGAATCTGAGTCCTACTGCTGAAGTCTTTGTTGTGTGGTTTTTTTCTATATCTCTGGGCTGTTCAGTCAGTTATGGTGCAATTATTTTATAATTTAGATATTGTAAAAACTGTACTGAGCAATGCAAATCAGAAGTCAATTCAATGTCTTTTATTGCTGTTATTTCTTTACTTCTTTTGGAAGTTCCTTGCATTTAGGAAGCTGGGATGTTTCCTCTTCTGTTCCTTGCAAGGCTTCTCCTTCAGAGCCTGGTATCACTCCTTACTTTGAGGCTGTGCTTCCTACTTCACTTTTGTCTCCTGTCATACTGCTCTCTGTTTCTCTTCCTTTTTCTTCTCTTTTTTTTTTTTTTTTTAAGATGGTGAGAGATTCTTTCATTCTGAACAGCCTCAGCTCCACAGTGAAAGGATCAAAGCTTCCCACTTTGCTTCGTCTCCCTTTGCTCCTTTGCCTCCCCTCACTTTCTTACCACCCTTCTGCTCTTTCAGAGTTCAGAGATGAAATAAAATTGCTTTGTCCAAAGTGGAGCAATCTCTTTGCATAAGGAAATTCCCTTCAAATGGATGATTAACAAAGTTGAATGGCTCTCAAGTATTAATCCTATGCCAAGCATCAGAACTTCTTCTGTCACCACCTTTAGGTTTTAATTCAAAGTAAAAACAAATACAAATGAGACAGTAATAAAGTCCTAGTCTCTGAGAGGAACATTTGATCTAACATGAATATAATATGAAACCAAATGCTTAAATTATATATGGAAAGACACATTGAATCATAAGGCATGTGACATTTTTGAGCCCTGTGAATCTTTTCACTTGCATCTTTCCTGCATGTTTGTGTATAATTTACTGCCTTTTTTTCCCTGGAGTATGGAAGTGGGATAGCATATTTTACCAAAGAGGGATCGTAACAGAAAACATAACTGCATTTACGTGGGATTTCCAGTAAGAATTCAGACATTCCTTGGCTAATAAACTTATTTACCACAAGTGGTAACGTGCAGGTGTGCATTCTTAAACAAGCAAACATCGGTTTAAAATGAGTTACACAAACCCCGTGAACACAAGATGAATCTTGCATACTGTGAACTTTCATATTGCTTTCTTTTATTGTTTTGTGTATCTCCATGAGTGGAAAGAAATTTAATTAAAATAATAAAGAAGCATTGCAATAAAAGAAACTCTCATAGTAGTGGCTCTTTTGCCACCTTATTGTGCCTGAGAGAAAAGGTTCTCCAAGAAGATGATCTGATACATAGCCAGCCTTACTGGTGGTTGTTTGTCTGCTGTGCCCAAACTGTCTTTTTCATTTGTACTTTCTTTTGTTTGGCTTTTTAGAAAGAGGTGCGTGTCTTTTGATACCTATTTTTGGATGCCATCTGACTGGAGACCAAAGCCAACCCTACATTTACCTGGCTCAGACACCACACCCTGAGAAACCCAGTGATGACAGCTAACACAAAGAAGACCACACTGCAGCTAGGGTGTTGGGGAGAAGGCAAACAGGCTTTCACAGCTCCACCCTCCTTTTGCTGCCTCATCACTTCTGGACATGCTGGCAGCAATGCCATGTATGCCACGGTCTGCCACGGCAGCATCTTCCACTTGTAATTCCATTTTCTGTTTAAGACCATGTAACATCCTGGGTTAACAGCATGCATGAAAGTCAACAGGAAAGGAAGTAATGGATAAACTCCTCACAGAGGGTAGTGAACAATCATAAATGCAGGTCTGCTTCCAGACCCCAAGGTTAAATCCCAGCTTGGCATTCCTTGGTCACCAGTGGGAGATCTGACACATGTTAGGGGAAAATAAGGGGAAGGTTTTAAATGCTTGTGTGAGATTTCAGTTCTCTGGAACCTGTTTATCTAAACCAAAGGAAACATTATCTTCACTGACTTGTGCGTGACTTATTTCCCATGCACACCATACATTAGTAAAGCATGGGTTTAGATTTGTTGACATTTAATAAAAGCTAAACACTCCAGGGGAAAATAAATAGTTTTTTTTCTATAGCCATAGCTGGATTTCCTTTTGGTTGGAATCTTAGCTGGGTGCTCCTAGCATTTATATTCAATTACAATCAAACACAGCCAAGAAAATGAAAGTCAAGGAACAGGTTTGTATCTGTATATGGAGACCGTCATTCCATCATATTCTCACATGCATTACAAGAAGTAAATATATTCCTAATAATTTTACTCATATTAAAGTCTTTAGGAAACCTGGCAAATATATAGATTTGCATGAGTAATCAGAACAGTCATTTGGAGGTTTAGAAATGGAATCATTGACTTAATCCATATGTTTTAGCTTGGATCTCTGAAATGTGTCATGCTTGCTCTGAGATGAAAATAGAGCAGTTCTAAGAAAATCAACTGTAAAAAATACAGCTTTTTTAGACTTTAAACTGTCTGATAATAAAATATTAAACAAAATATGTTTATTAGCAATCTTTGAAAGACAAAGTGTTTATAGTGAGGTTAAGCTAATGCTATTCTCTTGGAATTTTATTTTGCATTTTATAAAATATGACATAACTTTTTAAATCTAATTCTACAAAATTACTGGTGGGAGAAAGTCTTCATGCTGGCACCATCACTCTACCTGTATTTGTATTCAGCATTGTAAAGGTTTAGGAAAATGACACCTAAGAAGGCTGAAATACTCATTAGCAAGTCCTTCCACAGCTTTCAGGTCTAGCCAAACAGAGGTGTTAAAACACATTTTCACCTAAGAGCATTCTGACTGATCACTTAAATGGCATCAGGAGGCATCAGACAGGGAATGACAGTATTATAAAGTATGACTTTAAAAGTAGCATTTTATGAGCATTTCGTACAATATATACATATGTGCACACACATATATAAACTTTTCACATTTAGTGTTAATTTTGGAAACACCAGGTAGAAAATGTCTCCCCCTTTAAATGATTTATAAGGTTCATGTGCCAAATAATCTTTAAAGTATGTGTAATAAACTGAAAATGTGTGTTACATTTCACTTGAGCTACAGGGCTCTTACTAGGAACTTGAGTTCCTACTGGTACTTCTTGCTTTACCAAAACTTGAGAACTTATCTCGGACTTGTGTTTTATTTTGATCACAAGTTTATTCCTTTCCATTATCCTGTGATCTGCTGCAAACAACAACTCTACTTACCACTGCTAAAATAGCCTTGCTCTTACATGAAAGGACAGTGCTGGTAGTGAACTGGAAATGAAAGGTTCGTTCTAGTAATAAGAAAACCTTTTTCTTAGAACCACTTTTTTTCCTACTGTCTCACAATGATGGAAAGATCAAACACTGTCTTAAACAGAGTAGTTCTATACTTCAGCAAAAAAATGCTTCTTTATAATGTGGAACCTAAAAGGAAAAAAAAAGTCTGTTGTTCAACAGTCTCTCTGTACATGATTTGGCTTCTTCTCTCATCTCTGTGCATAATGAACTCCAAATCTGTGTCCTATTACTTTGTAGCTTCACATGTAGCCTCCCCCACACGTGTTCCCACCAGCAGACCATTTAAGTCCTAGGATAATAGCAGATCCATGGTGCTAGTACATGTTTCCCTGGGATTTGGAAAAAGCCTTTAAATAGATTTTTATTGGTTTTAAAGAACAAGGTTATTTTGTGTTAATAATGGACCTGCATTAGGCTTTAGATAATTGCTTTATGTAACTTAAAGTTTTGCCTTTCAGCTAAATAAACACTGTATGTGTTCACAGGTGTATTGTCCTCAAGGGCATTCTGCTTTTCAGGGTGGCAGCTGCTGCCAAGGTGTTGCTGATACAGCTTTGTGTATAATTTATTGGAAACAGGTGCTGGCTTATGATGAAGATAGACAGGAAACTAAAGCAGACAACATGTTTAACCACCATTAAAAAAGCTCAGGTTCAGAAAGACAACGTGTCTGAGATGTTTGGTTGATGTTGCCAGCATCTTAGGGGGAGTTTACAAGCTCCCAGAAATCTCCATAAGGAACAGATTGTCCAGGAACTGCAGGAATTGCATTCTAACGAGCATTGCATGCGACGGCGCCAGTGTTCATTGATTACACAGATCCTGTCATTTGTAACTAACAAAAATTATGGAATGTGTTCCCGAGCTGATGCTAAAAATTACTCTGAAATGAGACTGACATCTTGAACTCTGGGGCTGAGGGTGCTGTGTGGTACATAACACTCTGACGTGCACAGGTACGCTGGGACAGTCGCATGTTTGCAGGATTCTACAATTTGACTCCCACATTTTAATGTTTGGGGACTGTAAGGAATAACTGGTAAGCACTAATATGTCAAAGCACAATGGAAATCTGATTCAAATTAACAGATGCTCCAGAGGAGAGTTCCTCTGCCACCAGTAACCCACCCCAGACCTCTGTAATGCACAGGGCAGATGAGCTGAGTGGCTGCCACGTTATGGGAGCTGCTGCTGCAGCCCATCAGCACAGCACAGTGGGGGAGCAGCAGAGCAGAGATCAGATCCAGCACACATGGGAATAGGTGGAAAGCCTTCTTGTGACCTCAGTGGTCTTTGGATTAGATCCCAGGAGAAAAAAAAGAACTTCTTTATTTTCCATGGCCAAGTTAAACCATTAAAATTACTTAAACGTTGCTTTTTCCTCCCCCCATCTTACTTCCCTTTGCTTTTATTGTAGCTTTAAACATTTTTTTTTTTTAAATAAGAAACTTTCAATAGGAGTTCATGAGGATGTTTATTCATGGACAGCAGTTTGCATATTTTAGCAAGTAATCTCCAGTTTAATCTCTAGTCTCTATAAGATACATATGTAGTAAATATGCATACTAAATATTTTTAAAAGAAGTTGTTAAAGTGTGTGCACAGTTCTTAAACCTCAAACCTTAAATATCTCAATGATTTACATTTAAAAAAATACCCAAAGGCATCAGACCACATTATGGACTAGTAGCCTGCCAAATTTCATTTTTTTGGAAATGTTCGAGTTACAATATATGAGTGTAAAAAGGCAACTGAAACAACAAAATTTGGTCGAGAAAATATTGACCCCAGGCCGAGACCTTGTATGCCAAAAATGTTGACAAAGCTTTATACCAAACCTAGCAGACATGTCATGTTTAATACTGGCACTATATGGAAAAAAATTTGGCAATTTAATGCCTATATTAATTTGAAAAACTTTTATGCAGTGCATATAAGCTTTTACATTACCATTCCTAATTTATACCAGCCTTCCTTTTTCTTTCTCAAAGGATAAATGAACTACAGTAGTGGGGAGAGAGAGGCATGGAGAGAAATCCCCTGAACATACAAACCAGTGAAGCCATTTGCTGTACCCCACCTAAATCCTCATACCTGACTTGGAGTGATCACCCCTTCCATCTGATGGATAATTCCGTTTTCATGCCATTTACATTTCTGGATTATTTTTTCACATAAATTTTTCATAGGAAAGCAAATAGCTGAAATGAAAATAAATCTGTTAAAAGAAATATATGTAGAAAATCTTTATTTATACTGAAACCTCTTAAAATAAATATTCCTTTAACAAACTTGTGTAAAGAATGATAATGTTTCATACTCTACCAAGTGTTGAAATACAATGCCACAAAACAAGTGGAGAAATTTGATGATTGATTATTAGGCTTCTTAAGCAAATAATGGTGCACTAGTTAATGATAATTCTTTGTGATGGGAGTTTATCAATGCTCCGTAAGGAAATAAATGAATGGCAGGAGTTAACCAACAAATTATTATGAGGAACGTGGTGGTTTAAGCTCATCCACTGTTACAGATCAGATTAAACCATGTTGGTCAAGCTGTAAGTGCAGTGTGGACAAGGGGTGGGCAATGCCCTCTGAGGTTATGCTGTGGTCACACCTCTTGTGGTCAGCAGGAAGAAGAGCTGTGGAGCTGAGTTGTGACCACATGTGAGCAAGTTACGCCCTTGTGTGATCACACAATGGCTAAAAAGGCCCCTGAGTGATTACTGAACAAGCAAAGCCAAACAAGCCTGACAGGATCAACATCATGGCAGGACAGTCCTTTTCCCAGGGTTGGCTTCAATAATTTTGAGACACTCATTTCCAGTTGCACACCCAGATTGTGTTCTAGGTAGATAATGGAAATTATTAAAAAGGGATAATTAAATATTTCGTTATGGCCAATGGCTGTTCTAGGACACATAGAACCCACCTGGCATGGCACATCTGCTGACCTGGGTCCTGCTGGTTCCAAATCAAAGCTATTTGATGGGAGTATCTTCCAAGGTTATGAAAACTCAACCTGCAGTCCATCTTAAATCAGAAAGGAAACTTGTTAACATTGTCTACCAGGACTGTTTATCCTTCACCTGAAAAGGTTTGTGACCTGAAGCAGTGGGTGACTGTGTTTGGTTAGAGGCCTACACAACCTGTGCTGTGATAACCCCTCCACACATCTTCACGGGCTTCCTTATGTGCTGCTGAGACCACACTCAGATGGAATTATTTGGGTGTGTATCAGGAGGCCTCCCTGCTTCTTGGTGTAATTACGATGGGTGACTCATTCAACATGGTTGAATAAATGGTTATAAACAGTTCCAAATGAGCAATTAGTAATTAATAACTAACTGAAATTAACTTTTCAACAATCTCAGTAGACATCTGTGAAGATTTTGGTAACTGATTTTGAAGTGGTACCCCTAGCAGATGCCATTTTCCAGTACTGTCAGACTTGAAAGTTTTGAATGAGGTATTTTATTTAGCATCAGGTTAGATGCATCATATAAAAAATATAAAGAAATCAAAGTGAAAACAGAACACTTCAGCTTTGACAAAGTAAAATGATTCTGCAAACATGAGTTGAGTTATTTTTCTCTGACATCTTCCTTCATTGAACGTTTGGAAATTTTGGAGCACTGTTCCAGTTTGGAACAATGCCATATTTCAAGACCTTGCATGAGATAGACCTCCTGTGTTTGACACAGCTCTAATTTGCATCTTTTTCTACTATGAATGGGAAAAAACCCAAAGAGTAAACAATTATGCCCCTGCTTCCCTCACTGAGCCTTGTCAAAAGTGAGCTCCACTCAAGCGATAACTGCAGTAAACTTGTGCTTTCTTCCAATCATTCATATTTTCATACTCAATAAACAAAATATTCATGCTCTATGCACCCTTCTTATGCCACTAGTATGTAGAATTCAAAGCTTACTCGTCTTCAGTCCCAGTAGAACAACTGAAGGCAGTTCCTTTTTCCTTCTTCCACCTCCTTTGTTGAACAAGAGAGTAAATGTAAAAAGAAAAAAATAAAGAAAATTCAGAAATAGTGATACAAAAGATAGGATTGAGGCTATATAAAGTCAGTGCAGAAGGTAAAGTTTTTTGATTACTTTGGACAGGGACAGAGGAGTGTGGCAGAAACACGAGAATGGTGATTTGAGTTTTCTTGCTGGAAATGTGCAACATCCTCCTCCTCCTCAGACCTGGTGGAATTCATGCCAATGGTCACAAAGCTTGACTGTGACTAACATTTGAAGACCCTGCTGAAGAGTGAGAAAATAGTTATGCCTGGCAATGAATGGAAAAGTCAGTCACCCCCCAGTCATACATTGGAAACCTGACAGCAAACAAAGAGCAGGCTCTGGGCGACACAAAGCAAGAGGTATGGACTTCAGACTTCCTGGAATTTAAATAATGTTACTGAATAATACATGTTTATCTTAGAGATCACTCTTAATTTGCTTGCTTTGAAGCTTTTTGTTCTATTTGTTGCCCTGCACTGCTACAAAAGCCAGCAGCATCTCTCAGAATCATGGGTGGCTTTTTTGATGTGTCAAGACAGGAGAAGTACTGGGAGAGAGTGTTGCTTCATGGAGTGGGTAATGCTGTGGAGAAGATGAATGGTAATGAACAAATGAGAAGCAGACAAAAAGTACCAACCAGCATCTTGTCTCTCTTCACGGGCACTGGGGACACAAAGAGATCTTTAATAATGGTAGAGGTGCCCTAAATAAATAATTTCATTTACCTCACTCGTAAACATGGACCTTGCCATTTTCCTTGAAACAGTTCAGGTATCTTGGAGGTGACTGCTTCTCTTTTGTGGTTGAGATCTGCAAATGAAGTGCTTCAAAAACTCCTGCTGTATTTGTGACTCAGTTCAGGAAAGGGACCTTGGATTCTGAGGATCAAAAGCAGAGAGAGAAGAAAACTTCATTAAAAGCTGTATTTCTAATTAAAATTCTAATCACTATTAAGATTTATATATTTTAAAAATAAAGGCTTGTAGAAAGAAAAATGTGTGGCCTTCTCCATTATGGTAGAAATACTGAAATCCACCTATCCAACCTCATATCTCTTCGTTGCCATGGAAATCATAAAATGCTGCCTTTATATTTCAAGAGAAAAAAGGCATTTTGCACTGTGCAGTGAAGCATGAACAATATTTACTACTGGATTTGTATGTAAACAGTAACTAGTTACATGTTTACAACAGCTCATTTGCCTCAACATGTCTGCAATGTGAAACTCGTGAATTATGCATATCACTGGTGCCAGCAGTCTTAAAAAGTGATTAAATTCTGAAATTTATGACTCTAGAAACGTGTCTGTCCCTAGAAGACCTGCAGAAGAGGCTTAAATCTAAAGAAGATTTCAGGAGATCAGATCTACTGGATTAAATGATTCTGCACCAAATTCAGTGACTGTATAAACAATGCAAATCTTTTTTGAAGGCAATAGTCATTACACATGCTTATTCCATAGCTCAGTTTACTTCTCAGGGCTTAAGATGCTTGAAGAGGAATTCACATTTACACAAACACTGTTGTTGCTCTTCATTTTAATGACTTACTTTCATGAATTCAAACACATCACAGGTATCTTGGTACCTAATTAGAATAATTTACTCTTTTGCATAATAACCAAAACACACTTTTAAAAAGAATTAAAAATGAAGGAATTTTTATCTGTTTAGGACAGGGTTAAATGAATGTCATACGTGTTTGACACAATCCTAACAATCTTCCTAGGCCTCCCTTATTGGCATTCTAGATTGTAAATATAAAAGTACCTTTAATTTTTGGGTACATACCAGCTCAGTTTTGAGCTAAGAAGGATGATGCCATTCCATAGGTCCCAGTCCATCTTGTCCATACAGAAGTTACAGCATGAACTCCATGAGTGCTCACTTATCTAGGAGTCAAAAACATCAGACTTTTCAGAGGATCAACCCTGATTAACACACTTTGTTTTAAGTGCTTATGAGACTTATGAAACAGAATAATTTGTTAGAAATGTGACAAAATAAATTGTCTAATGCTACATCTGCTACCTACAGCATGGGAGAGGATGGACAGTTCTGTATCATCCTCTTTGAGATCATACCAATGAGTTTAACTTATGATATCTTTTTGTTATCTTATTTTCTTGATAAAGGTTTGGCCATCCTTACCAAAAAAAGAGGGCAGAAGAGAATGGAAGAAGGTCACTGATTCCTGATCCATCCACTTTTCAGGCAGATTTACCTCTTTCTTGTTCCATCACAACAGAGGTGTGAATTATTTATGCTGCTTTTTTGTTCAAGTAGGAACAGTAAGACCAAGTCTATGTACATCTGGTCTGTAGCAAATAAAGCATAACTCCTTGCAATCAAGTCTTTGATGCTTTGAATCCAAAAACAGTGGAGCAGAAGGTGGTGTAAGAGTCCATAGAGGTAGTGCTGAGAGTTGGAGCTTCAGCATTTCTGACATACAGAAACATCACCAGCACATCAGGCACTTGCAATCATCTTACACTGAGAACATGTCCAAGGAAGTTTAGAGCTGTACCAACTGCCCTTAATATGATTCCTAACTCTTGATTCCTGCTGACAATAAAGCTACACACTTCTTGTCCTTTTTGTTGGCTAAGATATTTCTGGTAAAAAAATTATATTCAGTATTCAGAAGAGGTCCCTTCTATCTGGAAAATTGTTTTTGGGCAGAGTCCACAGAAGTGCCAAAAGCTGCATCTCTGTTGTCTCATCTGGAGATACACTGGATTCTTTCTGGTCGATTTGAAAATAGCAGAGAGAGGACCAACCTGAAGTTACACCGCAGAAATAAAATTCTCCAGGGACTATTCTGCTGACAGATCTATTTCGAAATACTGCAAATCCTGGCTTTGTCCCATCGCTCTCCAAAAGCTAAGCAGAGCAGATGTCCTGAAGTGGCTAAGCAGCATGATGACTCCCCTACACCACAGGATCACCAGATGTCCTCTGCAGGCAGCCTAAAGATTGCTTCTCAGTGCCGGGCCACAGGAAAGAGCTGAGGATCTGGCACGGCTTTAGAAATTATTTCCCTCATAAGTGTATCCTGTGGTTTTTCTTTTCTCCAAAAACAGAGTTGTTTGAAAATAAAGCCTTTAAAATATCCAGGCAGAGATGAGTGTCCAGCCTGCCTTTTATTTCAACAATCTCCAGGCCTGGTTGCTCTACAACACCAAAATTTTGGTTCCTAAACTGTAAGGATTCAGTTTTCTCTTGGTTGTCTGACCCAAAAATGCCATTAATTCCAGTTAAAAGTGCAAAGACCTTGGAGAAGAAAGACAATACCTCTAAGCAACATAGTACTGAAAAAAGAAAAGAGGGTGGGGAATAAGCCTCAAAGGGGTTCCAAAACAAAGTGAAAAGGAATTGAGACAATGAGACCATAAGATGCTACCCTTGTGGGACAGTATGAAAGGGTGAAGAAACTTAGTTCAATCCCAACAGATGTTACTCCAAAAACTCCAAGAACCCTTGTTATACCGGGGCTGATGGGTCTGGACCTTTCTGTCAGGACATCACTGCTGCCCAACCCTCCTGCTTTCCAGCCTGGGCTGGTCCAGACCCACACTCACCTTATGGAGATCAGCTGAGCAGTTCCCTTCCCAAACATTGTTCCATTACATCCAACTTCACTGTTACGTTAAAGCAAACAAACACAACCTGGGAAAATAACAAAATCTATGAAACTGTGACTGAGAAGACAAAAAGTTCAAAATTAGATCTGATTTTCCACAATGAAGTTTCCAAAGGCCTGACTGCTGACAGAAAAAATTACCCACTCATCTTCTCCCATCTTTATTTGGAATGGATTTGACAATTGGGGTGATATTCCTTTGCCACAACAAGCCTTCTGTTAAGCATTTTACAGGCACTCAATGGATTCTGGCAAAATGCTCACTTTTTGTGCAGTTTGTCTGGAGAAGACACTTCCATTTTATCAGATGATGCTGTAAACTGAGATGAGAAAACAATTTAGTCTTGATTTTTCTTTTGGTTTTCTGACTCAAGAAAATAGTGAATCTGCACATGGGATGAACAGAATCTAAACAGAGAGAAATGCTTGAAAATTTACATCAATGCTAGGAAATAGTTCTAAATATACATAGTTAAATACATGTCTATATACACAGCAGTATTTTTGTTTTATTGTATAAAAATCTTCATTTGCGTAAGTTGCTGCATGAAAGATTCATATACATGTGTCACCACAAAGTTCAAGGACAAGGGACTGTGCATCCCATGCTGACTGCTGAAGTAGGAAAAAGCAGGGGGGTAAAACCCCCCAGGGTTCCTCAGGCAGCCCACCATACCTGCATTCTGTGCACACAAACCCAACACACAAGTGTATAACTTTGGAGCAGAAATTTGTTTATGGCAGAGATGAGCACAGCCAGTATGATCCAGGTCACCTCACTGGATGCTTTCTGGACCCCCAGGTGCATGCAGTGCCATGGGGCATTGCTTTCAAGCCAGTATTCTTTCACAACATCCATTTCCTCAGAAACACTGGAAAATGGTTACTGCTATGGAACACAACCCTCAGAGTTTAAAAAAAAAAAGAACAGGTTTTTCATACAAGCAGGAGATTCCAATTGTCTTGACCTAAGAGACCCAATGACACCAAAGTGGGCACCACCTCCACCTTACAAGTGGTGCAGCAATTGAGTGGCTGGTCCTGTCAAAAGGGGAGCAATTAGTTTTTCACTTAATTAGATTTAAACTGTAATTACAGTTTAAATTTTGCATTCTTTTAAAGCAAAAGGTGCTTCTAAATATAGTTCTGATACATAGGATCATCACAGGAACAGTATGACTGGTAATACTTTTTTTTTTTTTTACAGACAGCAGACACATTCTTTGTGTAATAACAGGGTAATATGTATAAATAAGTGTAGTTCTGCATATGATATTGAGGAGGTGAAAACAAACCTTTTTCCTCTACATGATTGGAGTTTGCATAGGCATCTGAATGAAAGAAAAACTTCCAGCAATCAGAGATGTTCCTTTTTCCTTTACTTTACTTGATCCACCCAAGAAGGAATATAGAATAAAAAAAGTCTTAACACAGTTGCCACTTTGAAATTTTCCAGTACTTTAATTAAGTTCCAAAGTCTGGCAAAATTAGTCAAAATTTCCCTATGAAAATAAGTCAGGCTTAACCTTCAAGGCAGTTTCCCTGGGTTGTTAATGCAGCTCGTACCCAAGGCTGGGTTAAGTAGTGAGGTAAGACTAGATGTGCTTCTCTCCCTTTTCAAGTAGGTGGAAAGACTCATGATCTTCAGAAGGCTTTGACTCAAACTCATAATTCTAAATTTAGGCTCACTTGTAATTGTCCCTTTTCCTCCACTAACTGCTCCATAATATTTTTCTTGTTTGTTGTTGTTTTTGTAATCAGAAGAGACAGAAAGAAGTATTATAGTCCTTCTTATGTATATTCATGCTTAGTCCAGGAGAAACCCTTTTTTACCACCTTTTGGATAAGACTATGTAATTTCATTATAAGAATGAGAAGAAGATCAGAGGCAAACAAAATCTGAAATAAAGCTGCAGAGGGGACTCACTAGCTGATGTAAAAGGAGAGGAAAGACTGACACAAAGCAGATAAGATGAAAGAGAACAGAAATGATGGCATAAAGAAAAACAGGTCAAAATTCAGAATGTAATTTCATTGGTTAGAATATTATTGAAGTCAACAGTCTTGCACTACATTTAAATTAGCAGAAACAGGGGCAGAATCTGACTGAGACTGGCACACTAAATGGTTAGTCTAGCCCTAAACTGTATCTTCTGAGAAGTTTTAAGGACTAATCCCTCTTGGTTTTTTCCATTCTTATTCAGGAGCAAGAGCTGAGCCGAGAGATCAGGAACTGGTGAACCCTGCAGAATCTAGTGGGAACATTTTTGTGGGAATGGCTACTATTCCCAGAGCTCTCCTTTCTTAAATGTTCTCTTTTAAGAACAATGCTTGAAAAAGACTGATGTCCTAAGAGACGAACTGACCTTTTGATTTTCTTTGATGCAACTTTAAAGGTGAGATCTGCATTCCTCAGTGTGAGGACAGTAGTCCAGTCCAGGTGGGTGATTTGGCAGCACTAAGCTGAATATGAAGGCTTTAGTTCTTGGCTGCACCTGCATCCTTACAGCCAGTGCTCTGTACAGGGAAACTACTCAGATGGGTTTGGCACATGTAAGAAGTAAGAAAGCCCAAGTGAGTGGAGATTCCACAGATAAACTACATTGTCTACAAAGGGAAGGCCTTTGGCATGCTAGATAATGTTTGAGATTAATTAACAGTTTGTTTAATAAAGCTGCAGCCAGACATCTTTAATCCAAACACCTTTGTAGAGCACATTTACACGCAGAGCTGTGGGCAATTACCAAAAGTGTTATTGCATAATAAGAAAACAAAACTCATTTATAAAATAATATGCATGTGTTAATACATGAACAAAAAGAATAATATACACTTACATATAACATAAAAATAACTGTACAAGCCAGACACTTGTGACAAGATCTCCTGGACACTTAAAAAGCACGATAAACATCTGTTTTTTATCTGAATGCCAAACCTTAAAAAACACACTCTCTTGTTATAAGTCCAGCTCCTTATTTTAACTAAATTACCAGGTGTTTATAAAATATAATTGTCTTGTGAATCTACAGTAAACAGGAGAGATACAAACCCCAGTAAACTGAGAATGCAGGCTTCAACTGTCAGGATGTCATTGGTAAGCTTCAAACTGCTGTGTTGGTGAGCATTGGTGCAGTGACAGATCTATATTGACCATCTGAATAAAAAGTGAATGAGCTTAGGAGAACAAGTAGAATTGCCAAACAACTCATGTTTAAACACAGGAAAAAAAGACAATGGAAAGGAAAAAAAAAAAAAGAGGAGTTTTAGTGGGGGGGTGTCTTATTTTGCTTTATTATTCTTCTTAGTGTGTCTTTGCTGGAACACAATAGAATAAATGCTCTGGACTGTAAAATAACACCATTTGCACAGAATGGATTAAATTCAATCAGAACATCTTTTCTGATCATTTCATTACATATGAGCAATGTTTGTGATTATGTCTCTCTTTTTTGGCAGAAAACACCAAAATATACCATGGCATTGCTGCACAATATGGAAAACCTTCTCTCACTTGTATAGATGTATAAATACATGTATCAAATTAAACAACGGTATCATAAATTAGCAATGAAAAAAAATGTAGAAATATGATAAAGAAAGCTAAGGAAATATATGATGCTAAGAAAAATAAGAAATGTTTTCAGGTGTACGCTTCTCCCCTGCAATTCCTTAAAATACTATGAACACATTACTGAATTCTTTAAATCAACAGTGTTATTAATATTATAGATAAGACATAAAAGATACATATTGTGCACAGACACGTGTAGACACACACACAGACTCTACTGTTTAGTAGTTGAGGAGAAAAAATGTGGCCCAATGATAATAAATTCCCTTGAATCACATTGCCCAGGACTGTTATAATCTTTTTATTAGAGATGAATATTTTTATATGAAAGAGCCCATGTGCTGTAAATCCAACCATTGTTAGAGAACAGTAGAAATATGCACTGCTGCCAGAAGCTAAAGAGTGGAAGCAGAAGGATCCCATTAATTACAGGTCAGTTATTCTGGCATCAGTCCTAAGCAAAGTAATGGAAAAGCTGATAAGGGCTTCAATTAGTACAAAATTAAAGGATGAGATCATAATTGGTGCCAGTCAAGATGTCTATATGGACAAATAAGTCTTGCCAAACATTTTGATTAAGGCAACTACACAGGTATTAGATTTGCATAAGGCATTTGACTTAGTACCTCAGTGTAGCACTGAATAAAGCACATGCCAGCTCCCTGCCTGATAATGTCCTGGTGTGAAGCCAGGCTAACCATTGTCAGGTAAAGCAAATGAGAAAGGAGACCAGAAACAGTCTACCATCAGAGGACCATGGCAGAAAACAGCAAGAGACAGGAAATCCTGAATGCAGTGGCAAAGGCCCCTAAATTCAATAAGCAGAGTTTTTCATATAAAGTTTGTAAAGAAACCAAAACCTAGGAAAATTCTGCAGAGCTTCAAGTAGAACATGTATTATGAGACACATACTTAAAATCTGGATGGAGATCAGTGTCCAAATATCTGAGGTTCAGTCCAGAAAAATGGACAGGTTCAGTTCCATTGCAGACAGAGCATTTGGGAGATTTGTGGCAAAATATATAGGCTGATTCCTGAAAGTTGCAACAGGAGATCTGAATCATAGTGCATTCCAAGTCCTACTAAACAACTAAGTCTAGTCCCAACAGATTTTGTGTACGTTCATCACAACACAGATGCTTTCATGTCTCGAGTCTCTTGGGAACACTGTGTGTTTTGTCTGCTTTGTTTCTTAATGATTTGCAAACTTTTAAAACTTGTCTGTGTTGCTACTTTGCTTGTGGGTTCAAGAAAAGACAAGAATCCATAAACCTTTGATCCACACGCTACAAATGCACTAGGAAAAAAGAGAAGAAAAGAAAAGAAAACACAGTGCTGTCAACAGGAAGATATAAGGGTTGGTTTGTATGAACGGGGATAATTGGTTCCAAGAAATGTGATATGGAAATTTTTTTGGTTTTTCCTTTCTGGAAAAATATATTTTTTATGAGAACAATTTTTATGTAAAGTATTTCAGAGAACATTTTATATCAGATTAAACCCCAAAGATACTTTTTCTGGTCATGCTACAAAACAAAGAAAGGATGTTGAGTTTCACGGTCAGCTGCAGGAAAGAAAATTGTTATTGGTGCATTTATTAGCTATAGCTTTAATAGTCTAAAAGATTATTAGATCTCTTTACAACTACATTTTCAAGTATCACATTTCAGAAAGTATGGGCTATGAGATTTGTACATCTCCCTTTAAGAAACTCAGCCTGCCAGTGAGAGAAACAGAAGAGTTACATTCAGAGGTATCTCTATGGTACTAGAGAAGTTTACCCAGCAGAACATGCTGCTGTGTGACAGACAGCTGCCAAACTGGCTGGTCCAGCTCAAAGGCAGTAAGAGGCTCTCTGGGGATGGCAATTTCCCTTCACCTCATCTAGATGGCTGTGAATTGAATCCTAAATAAAAGCTGGGCTCCTGGTCCAAGCCAGTTGTCTTGGCTCCCTCTATAGTCCAAGGACAGAAATAAGCACTTCTAAAAGGCAACTGACCCCATGAATATCAGTCTGTCTTTGCTGGAGTGACATGTCTTGATCCCCAACGGCTCTAGAAGGAACCTTGATGGGAAGCTTAGCCTGGAACTCAAAGTTTCAACAGCCAATGCCAGGTGAGGTGAATTATACTGAGTGGTACAGCTGATACATATATTTAAAGCCAAAATACAACTGTGCCCATTAATTTAGTCACTTGGGTCAAGTTTCAAAAATCCAGATAAGCACTTGAGATTTGACTCAGGCTTTATAAATATCCATTTCATATTTGAGTCGAATGTAGCTATAAACTGAAATGTGAGAACCTTACATATATATTTGGGAGGTGTGTTATGAAAATCACTAGCTGAGAGGGCAGAATGAAGGGGGTGCTTTATAGCTTTCCCTCCCTCAAGGGAGGCATGGAGCAAGCTTGCATTTTGCCTACAACCCTTTCCAAGAAAATGGGAGGATGGTTGTTCTCAGTATTTCAGTTTTGGTGCAGGGTCTGTGCAAGCTATAATTCGAAAGTAATTGTGGTAATTGCTGAAACTACAAAGTTAATGCACACAGCCTTAATTTTGTTCACATAAATCTGTGCCAGTAATGGCACCATCCATCATTTTCTGTTAAAACAGGAACAGGTGTTAATCTCCACTCAGCAATGGGTGCAACGCGAGTGAGCAATAAGCAAAGTGCCAAAAAAGAAAAATCACTGTCAAAGCTCTGTCACAGAAAAATAATTTCTAGTAATATCTCTGTAATTGGACTCAACTAAAGAGTGAAAAATGATTTGACTTTTCAGTGACAGGGATTGTTAATGAACCCAATTTTTCTCTTCCACCTTGATTAGCTTTCCGTAGGAAGATTCATTTTAGCTCTGTACGATGTAGCTTGGGGTAATAGACACCCAGCTGCTGTAATCTTGTCAGTCCTCCCACTCGCAGAAAAGTAATCTTTTTTTTTTTCTTTTCAGATAGGCTGCTGAAGTATTACTGGGTTTTCAAACATAATGGAAAACAGCGCAGAATAGAATTTAATACAGCTTTAACATCAATTTTGCTATTTCCCTAGTTTTAACAGCAGCCCTATAGGATTTTAAAATCCCTTGCACATCCTGTACTCCCAGGCACATAAGGGCTCCTCCCAGGGTTCTGGATGTTACCCCTGAGATACCCTTAGCACTACAATGTTGCATCTTCTGCTCTCTGCTATACAATGCTACTTTCCAGAGCAAGAAGCTAGCTAAAATCTCCCATGGGTTGATTGTGCAAACTAGTTCATTCAGTAGTACTCATATCAACAGGGCTCATTTTAAGCATGTAGCAAAGCATTTCCCATATGCAATCAGACTGTTGTACTGCACTGTTTGTTCCACTATGTATTTGAGAGAGTTCTAGAGGTAATTCCACTTGGAAAGGTTTTGCCTAAGTAAATGAGTGCACTGGTGCTGCCCAATGCTCACACCTTTTTTTACCAAAAGCATGTCTGTAACTGTGCCCAGCCAAGAGGCATTTTGATTAAAGCAGCCCATGATCCTGATCTTGTCTGTCCTGTAGCACACACTGCAGCAGCACTGGGGAAAGAACAGGGTTGACTGCATGCTCTGCCTCTTGCTCTGGGTCATGAGGGTACTCCTGACTGGAGAAGCTGAGTCAGGAGAATGCAAGTACAATACATGCCCAGTTGGAAAGGTGAGGTGAAACAATGAGAAGACTTTCAGAAAAAGCCTCAAGGTGCAGCAGGTGAGTCAGCTTTTGGGTAGCTTCACACTTCTGAGAAGCTGGCCCTAGAGGACCTGGTCAGAAAACTCCAGAACAGCATGATAAGAAAGACCAGAACATTTTTGCATTAACATTTCCATTCACCATAAGTGCTTTACAATGGAAGGTCTATTTTTTTCTGTTTTACAAAAGGGGGAATTGAGGTACAGAGAAAGGATATGAATATATTTATATAATATTGACTACATTCCTCAATTTGCAAAGAATTGCCTCCTGATATTGCTGTTGTGTTTTCTAAAGAGGATCAAAGTAAACAGAACTTCCAACTCAATGGCTATTCTAGAATCAAAAAATAAATTATTGCAAGGCATAAAAATGAGCTGAAACATTAATAATGCTGGAGACTGAAAGCTGCAAGACATTGTGGCTTACAGCCACTGAAATATTCTATATTGGATGTTCTTCACCGTTGTATTATGTTGCAATGTTAAACATATTTAATTAGTTATATGGTATAAAAATAAAATAAGATTACTTAGAGTGATGAAACATTTTATATTGTAATGTATTTCTTCCTAAAAAGGAATGACATGAACATGTAGCTTTTTCTCCATTGACATTTTTGTTTATATAAGCACATTTCTGCAAAATGCTTCATCTGTGAAACACTTTTTTTCATAGAAAAAGCTCCAGTTTAAGCTTTGTCTTAAATCTTGTACGTGTTGATATTATATTGGGTGATTTCTATGTTCTGGAATCACTGTTATGTCCAGTGACATCAGCATAGACCATGTCATTATTTAAGGGTTCACTGCTCAACCACATGTTTAGCTTTCTGGGTTGAAGGGTTGGAGAAATTTATTCATGTTGCTAACAGAGGATGAATGGAGATTTGGGCTGTCGAAGCACAAGTGCTGTTTGGAAAAGTTGTGCTGTTCACATTATACACAAAACTTTCTGATATACAGAGATATGGACGAATTGCTGTGTATACAACTGAAATAAATACAGCACATTTAAATATTGTGTTTTCTATATATGCCTGTCCAAATGAGACCTTGTAAGAGAAAAGTCCAGGTAGTGATCACACGCAAATGCTTTAACCAAGCAGGGCGCTCTGCAGAACGGATTTTGCCTTAAATGGCAAAAGGAAGATGAGTATTAACAGAGGAGATATAATTTAACTGAAGCTGCTGAAGTACAGACTAGGTCACATATTTGCCATCAGCAACTTCAATGTTTGAAGACATATACAGTGATGGAGAAACAGGAGGGGGAAACGCCCCTGGCTCAAGCACAGCTGGCAGTGCCCCGGGAATGAGCCAACGCTCCCTCACACACAAAGGTCCCAGTGCTGGAGAGTGCAGGGCTAAAAGTTGGCAGCTACTTATCAGCAAATGAGCTAGAGGCAAAAGATATCTAAGCATTGAATCACATTTTCTTAATTCTCAAAATACAGACTGCTGGTGCATACAGCCCTCTTGGACAGTCACAAAGGAACTATTTGGACTTTATCACTGCAGGATAAAAGAGGTGACACAGTTACAATGATGACAGTAAAAAAAAAAAAAATCAAAAATATAGCATATAGTTTGGGAAATGTAAGAAAGAAAAAAGAAAGTGTTGAGATGGAAATACATTTTTTGAAACATAAGTGAGTTAATAACTAAACCCAGTCCTCTCCATTTGTATTAATGCATAACTAGTCCTACCTGGGGAGTGTCTTCAAGACATCTGGGGATACAGTTTGACATATTATTAGCAAAGAACCTGTTGACATACAAAAGGTATGTTCTACATGTTTCAAATACTGAGAATTATGTGCATTGAGAAATAGAGCCAGTTTGAAACTGCCACTTAAAAGCAAGCTCAGTGTAGCATTCCTGCTGGTGGGGAGGGATGTTGCTGCTTCAGTTTCAGAGAAACAGTGCCAGTGTGGAACAGCTGGCATGTCTGACCTTCATGCATGGCCTCCCTTTGATTTCAATGGATTTGGGATCAGCTGCAGAGAGGACATGGATGTGGTCAATGGATCTGCCTCATTTGAAATTTCAGGCTTTGCAAGAGAAGAGCAGTTAAGCAGTGCACACACAAACTTCAGCAGGAAATGAAACTTCTTGCAACACAGAGAAAAAAAAATGTGCATAGGTTGTATTTTTCATATGAATATAATCAGATATTGTAGATATTCCTTCACCTTTCCAGCTGATCCTTACAAATTAATCAATGAATGAAAGCTTTCCCAAGTGACCCTGGTTTGGTTCATTTTGGTTTATATAAGTAATTAATTTATTTTTCAAAAAACTCTGAACTGAAAAATCAACATACATCTTTCATTTATCAGACATCTGATTTAAAACCTAATATTAGTACTGGAGATTTCAAAAGGAGAACTAAAACATAATGTTTCTTATTTTGTTTGAGAAAATCATTAAATGCAAAAACTGTAAATCACAGAGATGGCCCTAGAGCTGACAAACAGACAAACCACAGGAAATTTAAATGTAAATTCCACATTCCTTGTCAAGAAAAGAAACCTAAAAGAAAAGATAAGAAGCAGGGGTCATTGTTCATTTTTCCCAATGCTCTATTATATAAATGCCCATTTGCCAGGTAGTAGAAGGGTGCATTTAAAGCATATTATGTTATGCACTCAACTTTTACCTTCATAATGTTTTTCCTTAAAAAGTTATAAAATGCCTGAAATTTTAACTGTATGGTTCCCAATTTGCATATTTTTTCATATGGCTTTGAACTGCTGAATTCATTGTTCCAAATATTACCTCTTTTTAAATAATACACAGGTAGATTAAATAAAAAAAATTGTGTGTGGAATGTGAGCCCTCATTATACAAAATGTTCCTCTCCTGCTGGCTTTAGAGATAACTTTCCAAACATAAATTGCTTCAGTAATTAGTTTTCCTGAATATATTACATATCATTGCACAAATGTGTGGGGAGCATTTGTTGTATGAAGCAGAGAAGACATATACAGGGTGTCCTAGGATTGACAGAACTGCTTAATCCAATGTAAAAATAAAACCCAGCACCAGAGTAATTTTTTATGATTATGAAGCTTTTTGACTTATGTATGTTTCAATGCTGTCTTTGTTTTGTAGTGCTCTTCAAGTCATCTTTAAATTAAAAGAATTAAACATAAGCTGTGTATTTCTTCATGCTGCAGTGGCTTAGCTCTTCAAATGGGTAGTTCTAACCCAGCAATTACAACAGTATTGACTATCCTTTATATGTTCTTAGGACATAAATGCAATTTTAGTTGATTTCTTCTGTTACCATTTGCAGCTCTTTGGCGGACATGAAACTTATAAAATTAACAACAACATTCTCTACATTATGGTCTGATCAATTATCAAATGCACATGCCCTAGACGTGGAAGCCTTTTTTTCTTTTTGTTTTGATCACTGCACTTGGCCCTAGCTTATTGTTGTGAAAAAGAAATCAATAAAGTGAGGGAGAATTACAGATAATTTGGTGATACAAAGAAGGAGAAGGTCACTAGATTTGGAAATTTGGCATGGGAAATGGAATAATATTGAGAACCCTTATTTAGCCCTCTGGAGTCAAATGATGATCCCATGGAAATCCACAGTAACTCTTCCACAGCCTTATGTGGGGCCTGGATTTCATCTTCAACAGCCAGGAATACCCCTACAGCAAATATTTTCATCTGTGACGATAGAAAAGGAAAAAACAATACAAGTATTCCTAACATACAGAGTGAATGGATTAAAGTAATTAAATCCTTCAGAATATAATAAAATCCTGCCTTTTTATTTTTAAAAATAATGCAATCATGTGTTGATATATGCAGCTAAGACATTTCTTCCCTTTTTTTCTTTTTTTAAATATTACGTGATGACATCAGCTAAGGCTGCATCACTTCTCAGGGATTTTGTGCAGAATCCTAATGTTTACACTAACAGCGTAATTTAAGAAAGTATATTATGTAAATCCTTGAATCTCCTAGGGTCTAGGAATGAAATGTAATGCTAATTTGATTTAGTAATTTGTTCTCTCTCCCCAGAAACACACAATTGCTGCTTTTGAAAGACTTTTTTCTTTTTCCATCACGCTAGGACTAAATTGAAAGCTGAGTCGGCAGCAAAGCCCAGGCTGGGAACATAGAGGAGCTCTGCTACTCAGGCTCTTACCAGCCAGAACACAGAGTGCCGGGAGATTTATTTCTGAAAACGGAATGTTCATTATCTCTTTTTTTTTCCCCCTTACAAGAAATGGAAACAAAATAAGTCTTCTTGAAATTCCCTAATAGTAATCTAAACGTGAAATGTGAGCTGAAAATAACGTGCCTCTGTGTGTGTGTGTCTAGAAGAGAGAGGCCTTGTAGCTCTGTGCGTGTCTGTCTGCAGGAGAGGAGGCAGGAGGTTGTGTATGTGTGTCTGTGTACAGTAGTGTAGAAATAGTTCATCAAATGAGTGGTTTCCTGTCCTGATCTGTAGATTTTCTTTCTTCCACGAAAGGAAGTCAGATAATTGATCTGACTTCCATCAGCACATAAAAGAGATTGCCGGCAATTTGTTTTCCGAAGGGCTGCTTAAGTACATGGTGATGTGGCAAGCAGAAAAGATCACCCACGACTTCTGCAGCAGTCACAGATGCATGGTGGGCACACCCAGAGGACCAACACATTCCGTCATTTGCAAAGTATGACTTTCCTTTCTTTCTCTCTCTCTTTCTCCCTCTTTCTTCTCCTTTAAGGATACACGATGTCCCTCCAGGTTCTGCAGTCTGGGTTTGATTAAATAATTATAAACTTCAAGCAGCAGATCTATCATTTACATTCCTGAACATGCCAACATGTGCCTTTTGTGGGGATGCCAACCAATACCAAAGCTTCAGTCATTATTGTCATTGAAAATACAGTGGTTCAATGTTTGTGCTATTTCCTGGATTTTGGCAATATAATGTTGCCCAGCAATTTGCTGTTAGTGCCAACAGCACTAAAGAACTTCATAATAAATCCTTTCTATATTTACTCAGTCCACCACTGTGTCACTGAAATTAGCATTTTACGATCTTATGCTCCAAGGAACCTATTTTCTCTCTTTTAACTCCATGCTATTATGAATCCCAACAGAAAATCCTTCAAAGCATGGTTTGCTTCAGCTTTTCTGTATAACGATTGCTGTCAGTCATGTTTGTTTTCTGAAAGGATGTGGAGCTTGCAGCTTCATGGTAGATGATAGCAGAGATAAACCAAACTAACAAACAAGACAGAGTGTTTAATTTAGAGATGTTACAGAGATTCCTTTAAAATGTCAGATGCCTTCATGCAGGCTTAAGTGCAGAAGACACAATTAACAGAGAAAGATACCATAAAAAAGTTACAGGACCAGATCCTCTGAGGTCCAGATGGGCCAATTCCGCTCATCTGAGTGACAGGCAGAGTGAAGACAGGGGATTTGACTTCTCTGAATGAAAATATCATGCTAATGGAAGAAAACAATAACAAGTGTAGGGGCCTTAGAAAATGACTGTTCTCAGGGGTACTTCAGCCAATGCATCACGGAAACCATGGGACCAGTGGGGCTGAAATACTGTTGCAACTGAGTAATCCAGCCCTTTGCTTAAAATGGTGTGGAAGAGAATGAAACAGTGCCTTTTGTACTGAAATCCTCAGAGGGATTCTCCTGTGAACCCTGAGTTTAGGATCCTGTCTAGGTGGTCAATATGGGGCCAAATTCCATTCATTTACCAAAGGATGGTGACACTGCAAGCTCTACCCACTGGGAAAAGAAAGAGATATGCTCAAAGAAAGGGAGCAGCTAGTACTAAAAGGATTGAGGGAAGAATGAGAAGCAAGGATTTTCTAGGAATAGGAAGAACAGGTTTGATAGAAGGGAGAGAGAGCAGAGGGCAAAAGTTTTTGCTTTTGCAGTGAGAAATGCTTCCTGGAAAGAGAAGGATGACTAGAGAAGAGGAGGCTTGGGAAGAGACTCACCAAGAGACCCACTGTAGTTGTATGTGTTGTTGCTGAAATAGGCAGAGGTTAGAATTCTTTGACTAATAGGACAAGCATCACTGCTATCCTCTCATAACCCCCAAAAAGCTCAAAAGATTTTGTTGCATATTCTGTCATATGGCAAATCCACCAAAAAAACCCCTCATACCCCAGCGGATTATTTTGGAAACGTGCACGTGTGCGCGCGTGGTCACAAGGCCGGGGAGGAAACTGCTCTGTAATCTCAGCCCTCGCGGCAAAGGCAGCTCCCACAGCACCAAGTGATGTGGGTGCACACAAGCTGAGTTACAACTTCCACAGACACAACCCATGGTTACGAAAATCTCACGGCAGAAGCCATTTAACCCATCCTGTCCTGGCCCCTCACAGACCTACGAGTGCCTTGGCTGCACCAGCGAGAGCCTCGGGGCCCTGGGTGGACTCACCGGGAGAGGAGAGTCCCAGGCAGTTTCATTAATCCCAGGGCACTTTTAATAACAAGGATATCTGCAAGGAAAATAAGATACTCCATGGCAAAAAAAAAAAAGTATCTGATTGACAAGATAAAACCAGGAGTTATTTGACTTAGTAGCTCCAGTCCCTGCCCCCCCATCGTTCCCATCCCTCGGGCAAGCCCCAGGGATTGCAGTGGTCCAGCAGCCACTTGAGGACACTCTCACTGCTCCAGCAAAGCAGAGCCCTGGGCAGCACAGGAACGGGAATATGCAACTCAGCCGAGAGGCTGCTAACCTGGAAAAAAACTGATCTTCAGGTCAGACTGAGACCAATTCTGTAAGCAACTTCCTAGCATAATCTACATTTTTCTTCCCACGTGGCCGGTGATAAAGCAGTAGTTTTTTACATTGAGCTGTACACTCTTGTAGTCAGCCTCCTATTAAGCTGTTTGTTTAAGCGTGATAATGAGAGACCCATTTGATTATGGAGAGAAAATATTTCAGCCAGTTGAGTTGTTAAGGCAGTAATCCAGCTTTTACTTTCTTCTAGAGTTTTATCATATTCATGTAGCAGTACTGTTTTTTATAAGTTTAGTTTAAGCCCCCACAGGTGATGGAAGGGTATGGAAAACATTAATAAACACAGAAAGCAAAAATGTTCATGCCATGCTGCTTGCATAGCTGGCTGTGCAGCTATATGTCAAATATCATACATGCATTAAGTGAAAACCTTGGACCAGGCACACAAAAGTGCCCAGTTTCTGCCTTTGCTGGGTCTTCTACCCCAGGTAGAGGAATTCAAACTTCCAGAAACTCTGGGAACTCAGCATATAAAACAGTAAAATGAAAATAAAAATAATCCAAAAAACCAAAACCACCCTGTTTTTCTGTTTCTGCCTTTTCTACCCTCGATGTGCTGTTCAAATTCTTTCCTGGGTTAGATCTCTTGAGCTCTGTGTGTCCCTGCTAGAATTCACATGGAAAGGCATTTCTGTTACCATTATAAAACACATCAATCTCGGGAGTAAAGAAATCTCTTCTGGCGTGACACACTGTTGTGGCTGAATTCTGCTTACAGAGGGATGTGTTGGCTCCTTCCTGGCGGCGCTGAGGACACAGGTACGGAAAGTGGGAGCACTGGCTGGTCCATCTGGTCAGAGGTGACCCGGGTGAACGGGCTGGTGTGGTTTCCAGCTCATCAGAGCAGCTCCGCTGAACTACACGATGAGCCTACACATTTTACGAGTTTTAACAGTAAGTGGAGACTGAGCCCTAATTCTGTAGACTTGTGGTGTGACCAGAAACCACCTCTTTTTCTGCTTCTGATTTTTCCTCAGTAGTAAGGAAAACTGAGCTACAAGAACAATATTTCACCAACAATTTCTTCTAAAAGTATTCTAATAAAAACATCCTGAAACTAGCATTCATCTACTTTTTTTATAGGTTTTTTTTTTTTTTTGTTCTGAGTTTTAAGATGGTGGTTTAAAAAAGTGGTTTTAATCTTAAATTAAAGAGCACGAAACAGAGTAAAAATTATTACTGAAAATAAAAAAAAAGTTTTGTTGTGTCATTTATGATTAAACTACTACTCAGTTATAGTAATCCTTCCCTTAATTTGTCACTAAATGACAGGGAAAACATCTATAAAGCAGGTTTTGGGCTTGTAAAAACCTGAATATAAGCAACTAGAAAAATAAAAATATATGGAGACTTTTCATATCCTCTGAGATACTGGGGAATACAGCAGATATCAACATTGTTTTAATTTATTTTGTCTGCTTCCATCTTTGCTCACTGCACTGTTGGCTTGTTGTGATGCTGGATTTGTTGTTTTATACCTCTGTCTATGAAGGTCACTTCTCTACTTATGTTTTCA
Organism: Pseudopipra pipra; assembly: GCF_036250125.1. Lineage (NCBI taxonomy): Eukaryota > Metazoa > Chordata > Aves > Passeriformes > Pipridae > Pseudopipra > Pseudopipra pipra. The sequence continues at coordinate 13,779,475 of NC_087559.1, forward strand.
CTTATGGGACCTCATTCATTTCACTAAACACTACTGCAAGGATGATGGAAAGGCCTGTTGAAAGAAATGAAATCCCTATGATATTAGTGTTGCAGTGACTATTCTCACACTGCAGCCACTGGGAGGAAGTTTTCTGGAGGTGGTTTTGGCCACTGCTCCTCAACTGACATGTTTGGTAGAGTGGCAATAATACAGGTTGAGTTGTTCCAAAAGACTTTTGTTAACGGTGTCCAAATACACTTTTAAGTGATGTTCTCCTTCCTACACACAGAGCAAAGCACTTTGGGTGTGCTAAAAAGGAACCAATGACACCAACAGACATTATCAAAAGCAAACACAAAAGGAAACAATGGCACCAATAGACATTATCTATTTTAGGCTTTGGGAATTGGATCTTTCTCACACCATTCTCCACAACATGACATCCAGATGTCATGTTGTCACCACACGTCTTGAGCTTAGGATGGTGCAATCCTGATTTGGAGTCCACTCACATGGCTCATCCCATGACCCAAGGACAGCTGGGCAGAAGAGTGTTGCCTGTTTCTTAACTATAACCCCTTTATGTACCTATCTGCACTAATCTAACCATAGTGCCAATCACTATATCCCTATTTTCCACTTCCACAGCCTCCTGAATCCCTGTGTTTATGCTGTCCTATTGAACACGGTCTGATTCTCCAAGTTTCTTCCTTCAAAATGTTCCTTTAGAAGTATAATCTATAGACAGGCTCTAAGAAATGAATTAGGCAACTGTTGTTATGCGACTTTAGTCATTCTCTTAGAACTGTCTGTATCTTACCTGGGATATTCAGAGACAGAAAACAATGCAAATTCTTTTCCATATGCATCCCTGCCCTTAGCCATGTAGTCAGCTCCCACCTGAAACTGGAGCAGAAATGCATTTGAGGCCCTGAATTGTGCCTTTCTGGTTGTTCTTTTGCTTCACTGATACTTTTAAAAAAAGATTTAAAATAAATACAAGATTAAACAGGACTTCTTTCCTTAGTGTCTGCTTGACACCAGGAATTCTGCCATGATTATCATTAAATAATATTGCTGCAAGCAAAAAATTACATTGTGCCAACCAAATAAAAACAAAACAAGCCCTTTCAATCCCTGAGAGTTCCAAACTCATATGCTCACATTTCAAGAAAGTATTATAAAAAACCTGGTTTGCTGTTTGGGTGGGGTCTTTGCTGGCGCTTTGTCAGGCCATACCCATGGGATTCTGCCATGCTTGCTGTTTTTTTCAATCAGGTAAAGAGAAGAAAAATTATGTGGAAGTCAACAGCAAAGGACAACAAAATAATCAAACTCCTTTCCATCATTAACCTTCATAAAAAAAGACAAATAGATGCAACAGCAAAGCAGCAGTAAGAGAAATAGAGCACAAAATATCACATGCAAGAATGTACACAATCTCTATTTGAAGATTCAGTCCTTTGATGGATGCAGTATGCAGCCTTTGAGGGGGCAAGTGGAGGAAAAGTACAAGTTATGCTTCAATTCTCTGTTTCACAGGAGAACATCCGTTTCACCATTTGGTTCCGTACTTTCATTGATTTACCTGAAACACTAGTTTTCTACCTTTATCTTTCAAGTGTGTCAGTGAGTACACCAGGAGAGATTACAGATGTGTCACTGTAACCCTCTTTAAGGTACCCAGGACTACAATAAAGTGGTAGGTGTGGATTCCCTCGCCGTGTAATTCTGGAAACATTTTCTTCTGGGTCCACCACTTTGACTGGAAGAGTCTACTGCCTTCAAGTACTTGTGGTCACTTGGCTGTTAGCACTTGCTGTAAGCATTATCAAGGGCTTTCTAAGCTGTTTCTACATGGGTGAGATGATTTTTCAAAGACTTTCTACATAGACTGTTTCAATGTACCTGCCTTATTTTAGGACTGTAAGAATTCTAAGGCTGAAAAAGTACATTAGCTCCCAAAGTACAGTCACCTGAGACTGCAACAATATATGTCTTGCACAGGAGGGCCTGCAGAGTGTTTATTTGTATAGCCCATCCACTGTGGACTGCAGTGGTTTATTAATGCCCAGAAGAAACTCCAAAAAGTAAGGTAAATCACAAAAATTACAATGAACTTCATTAAGAAAGCAATCAACAATACTTACCAAAGACTTACCTCCTCATGATAGCAGAGAGCTTTCTAAATGCATACCCAGGATCTTTTCAGAAATGGCTTTCATAGCATGTCAGAGAAGAGTTGTTTTTGAAACTAAAATCCCAAATGTTCAGCGTTGCCAGCCTGGCACGGAGGGAAAAATTTCCCTGCAAGACCCAAAGAGGAGGCTGGTTTATGCCACTGCCAAAGGCACCAGTCAGGTATTGGGGAGTCTTGTGTGCCTGACTTGCTGGCAGTGACTGATTTCCAGCAAGCCCCAAAACATTTCTGAGAAGCCACACAACTCATGAAGACGCCTGCAGGTGATCAGGGTCAGCACCATTTGCCCATGACCCCTGAGGTGAGCAGGGCACAGTGCCAGCACATTTCAGCAAGGAGCTGACACCTGACCCTGCACCAGCCCAGCTGAGGAGGAGGAACTGCTCTCCAGCAGGCAGCCACGTAGGTAGGCAGGGCTGAAATAAACTGTGCTGCAGTAATTTGGGATGACAGGGGAGACATTGCAGGTTATTACATCTAGCACACGTTGGAGCTTTGTTTTGTCTAACTTATGCAATATTCTGGGGCTCAATACTCTCGCCCCAAAGTCTAGGAGGAGGCACAGGGGGAGAAGAAAAGGTAGCAAGGAGGAACAAAACCACTACTATATTCACACTGGCCCAACACAGAGACCAGGCCACATTTGGGACTGATTTAGAAAACTATTTGGCAGCATCTGTGGAAAAACTGAAGATCAAATGACACCTTTCTCTAATCTAGGTGATTTCTGCAAGTTAAGTATGAAGCATCCCAATGAGGCACAGTGATAACCTTTCTACTTGTCGAGCTCACATGGTCTCCATTTGATGTGTGTGGATGTGCATGTATACATCCATATCTAATACTTATCAGTTGGGCCTCAAAAAAGGCCCTTGGCAGTACAGCCTCAAAAATTTCACAGTGGAGATGGAAATCCTGCTTAGAATAATGCCAGCCTGTAGCAGTAGCTTGGCCATTTTAGTTACTGTTGGAGACCCATTAGTGCTAGACCATGAAATCACTCTGTCCCCATAAGCACCTGAAAAATAATTGGGTTAAAATATAGATATCGGCTTTGACACCTGGGTTAGAGGTAAAGCATCACTAAGCTCTTCTGCAGGACTGAGCAGAAGAACATCAATGGAAGAGACAATTCCCCAAGATCATTCCTCAAAGGCCATTCCTGCCTCCTGTTGTCACAACTTTCAGTAAATGAATATTCTCAGAGACAATTGTTCTGATATGAAAAGGACACAGGACAGAGAGGTATTGCTGTCCCATTACAGGACAGAACTGTAGCCTGTGTGTTTTTATTAGAGCTGAGAGTTTAAGAAAAGAGCCCTGTAATGTGGATGTCCCCCTGGTGAGTTTATGCATGCTCCCACAGCTCTAATAAAAACATACGATGAAGGTAAATTAGGGCAGACGACTGCTTCTGTCAACACTGAGCAAACAGCATCTTTACGGTTTATGTGTGACTTAGAATTCAAGAATGCAGACTTTGTTTTTCATTGATGGGCTTGTTAAAGAAAATTCTTTGATAGTTCCAGAGGAAAAAGAAATTATATAGAAATGTGAAGAGATTAAAGCAAAGAAAGAACCTTGACATCAGACAGGAGCTTGTTTGATTAGGTCACTCTATAGACAAGAAATAATTAAAAATAAAGAAGACAGATGGAGGATGTCAGGTGCTTAAAACAACATCTCCAGTCTACCAGTGCTAGTATTGATGTGAGCCAAGACTTCAGGCTTCACAGATGTCGAACATGTCTTTTGGCTGAGGACCTCAGCAGGATGAGGAGAGGCACCAGACTTTAGTATGAGCAGAATGGAGACTGTACAAGTCTGACAGCAATGAAGAACATTTGCTGCTATTAACAAGCAGAGAAGGATCTCTGCTGACACAGTTCTGGGGCAGGCAGACAAGCTTGTCTCTAGTCTGGTTCCCTTTTACTCCTCACCAGCTGCTGATTGCTCAGTCTGCCTTTGCATTAATGAAGTGGTTATTTGCCTTAAGGAGCAACTTGTTGGAGTCCCAGGGGAGCTGCTCCCGCCTGCCTGGTGGCTGCAGTGCCGATGCCAGCAGCAGGGCAGGTGGTGGCAGATCAAAAAGAAAAACTCCCACAGAGCTTCTGGGGATTTCCTCACTAATATGCTGATACATACATTAGCTGACTGACTGACACTGCCTAAATATTTGTCCTCTACTGGTATGTTTGGCCATGATTTTACAGCAACTTTGGTGGTTTGTGATTTAGCCCACTTTATGCATGAGCTGCTTTGACTTTTGCTTGCTGCCCATCTGCTAACCACCACTGCAGGATTACAAGGGTTGACATCAGGCCATTTCACCTGAGTTTTCTCCTTCTCAGTGAGAAACAAATGAGTTTTCACCTCTTACCTAAGTGCTGCAGTCAGTAACGGAACATTAATGGACTTTGACAGAAATTAAGGAAGTCTGCACTCCTGTATTTACCTTGCACAACACTACATATTAGTCCAGAAGCAGGAAGGAGTTCTCAGAGCCTTCACATCTCTCCACAAGGTATTTGCATGTTTGCTAAATTCCTACTGAACAGAGAAGCCTGGAAATGATACAAATAAGCTACTGTTCCCCAGCCAGCAGCAGGTTCAGATACAGCCAGCGCTGAGGGCTGCTCCTTAAAAGACTAAGACAGACCAAGATTGTTAGAGGGAAACAAACCAGAAATATCTGCCTTTTCACTGTAGTCACTCAAAAACTTGATGCTTAACCAGGAAAGACAGATAGGTACCATGACTGTTCAGGTGATCCCAGAAACACACATCATCCCCAATCTCCATTTGTCCTCCTACACAAACTGAAATAAGTAACTTCCTTTTTTTAAAGTCAACTCAATTGGATCATGCATGGTGTTTAAGTGCAGTGATAAATACATATGGTTTAGGAATTCAATTATATCTAAGTTCTTCTCTAATAAAGCTAGAACAGCTGGTTGCCAGATCCTCAGAGAGCTTCAACTGTGTCAGGAGCATCCAGCATATTTTAAAACCATCTCTTGACCCTACAGAGGAGGTCAATGTTTCTCCTGGCAGCCCACTAGTTATTTTTTAAGTGTCTTGATTTTTTTCTGTGGCGTAATGCAATTTTACTCATTATCACTACAGATGTCAGACCAAGACAAGCAAGATTACAGCAGTAGCTGGAGCATATGGTTGAGTCATATGAATAATAATCATAAATCCTTTTTGACATTGGCCCATTATTACATCCTGATCATGTCCCCTTGGAATCTCGTTTGGTGTAATGTTTAAGTCATTATAAGGTATCTCTGGAGGTCTAGATTTATAGAGCTCTCTATTGGAGAAACACAGTATTAGCAGTATGTTTATACAAACATAAAACACATGAATATATATACCAATATATCTACATGGAGACATACAGGAGAGGCAATTAACGACTGGCAGTCACTAAAAGAAATGTTTCTGATGACATCTTAAAATCACAGTGTAAGTCAGGATGACAGTGATGTTGCCTGCACTGATGTTGTTAAAAGAAAACAAAGTATATGCATGTAAAGAAAAGCAGCCTCCAGCATCCCACACCCCAGATGTAACAGGGGCTCCCTAAAACTGAGGCTTTTTGATTAAGAAAGAGAGGGTCTTCACTGAGATAGCGTGTAATGGGCAGTCCAAATATTTGCAGGCTAAATCTAACACAAATATATTCACTGAGCATCATCAGCTAGTACCATTAACTCAAATGCGTTGAAAATTACTTCATTTTTGGTAAAGGACATTTCCTAAATCACAGTAGATTTCTTTTCACCAATGCCCACCACCCACCTGTCCCTTCTCTATTTGAAGGCCCCATTAGCTGTGAGCCTGTCTCACCCAGTGTCTGGGCTCATACCCAGCCAACCCTTGGAGGTGCACCTCATTTGAGAAGGACCCTTTTGTTGTTTCAAGTACAAAAGTGATAAACAAACAAACAAACAAAAGAATCTACACATGAAAATACAACAAAAGTCAATCTCCAGGCCTGACCAGCTGTCTTGACTGGAAGACAAACCAACTTGGTACAGCTGTGATCATTAAACACAACAAGGCAAAGACCTGATGAAATGCTTCAACATATTTGTATTGAAAAAACAGCCCTGATCTTGAATTAAGTGTAGGAGTGTTATGTTTTTCCTTTCTTTTTTTTTTTTTTTTTGGTAAATGGAATAGTACTTATTATTGGGAATTGATTCCCAAGAGTCAGCATGCTCCATTATTTTTTTTTCTTGCAAATAAACGAAATATTTTAGTATTTGCCAATTAACAGAGCTTTTGAAACCACTTCCTATTTGAAGAAATGACACAGATTGCAATATACAGAAGTTATCCAAGAGGATACTTAAGACAGATGCACCAGGGATGACATCTCTCCTGTCATCAGTAGAAATGATACAGAGCATATTGCTAAGTTATCCAGCAATTTCCAAAGAACCCTCTTTAATGCACAATAAGAAACAGATCTTGGTTGTCTTTTCATGGATGTCAGACTTAAACAAAAACATGGAATGCACTTGCAACCATTGGTGTGAAAGGGTACTTTCAAGTACAGACCTATTAACTGAAACATTCTGCTATAAGATATCAAAAGACTGCCTATTTGCCACAAACTTCACAAAGTTATACTCATTTTTCTTAGTGGCAGTAAGTGGTTTTAATGCAAGTAATGGAATTTAAAACCAGAAAGTCCTTATTACAATTCCGAGTGCCCTTTGTCCTTTGATAATGAACACCATATTAGTGTCTTGAAGAAAAACCAAAACCTTAAAACAGGATATGTTATTGCAGCATTTTGAACTAAGTGACCAAAACTTTACTACTGGAAGTTGATTGTACTTAATTGCATATAGACAACACTGTAAAACCAAGTTCCAAACTCCCAGTTATGCCAGCAGTAAGAATAAAATGAAGATGGACTAACATATCACAAATTAGAAAAATATGCCAAAAAAGGGATAACCTTTGTAAAAAAAAAAAAGAGATGTGTGATATTTGGCATAAAGCTATTTTCTTTGCTGCACTAGAAAAAGACAATAGGGGAAGGAAGGGAGGCAATAGGGGAAGTCAAGGCCAGGCAAAGCAGGGGAGTGATAGGCATGAAATGCATCCAAGGGGCTGCTGGAACTCAATGTGTTCCAACTTTAATTATTCTAACCATAAAACTTACTCGGTTAAAAAATGAAAGCAAAATCTTAAAACTAAAAAAATATTTCATCTGCAAATGCTGAAAAGGGAAATTCCATTTTTTTTTGATATGGGTAAAATTGATTATCATAGTAAAACAGGGCAGTATTTATTTGTACAGGATGTATAGTGTTTAAAGAAACACAAAAAAACATTTGCATCTGAATTGTAACATGAAGGCTTAAAGCATATTTTCTAAGTAAACAAGCTCTGTGATACAGAAAAAAAAGAAGGGTAAAAAATTTTCCTTGCCACCAAATCAATGCATGAGGGGTACTCCTTGGATCAGAAATGTCAGTTAAATTATGTCTCTATTTGCAATTGATTTAGACCAGAGATGGCTGGTCCTTCTCCATTATATATATATACATATATGCATGGTTTACAAGATTTTAGTGAAATATTCTTTCTCCACAAAGTTGCTTGATAAATCTCAGAAGTCTGAATCAAGGTTTTTCAAGAAAAATACTCTGAAATGAACAAATTTTCACTGTTTTTTTTTTTTTTTTAATCTCAGAATGTTTTGAAAAAATGATTTATAACCTCAGTTTTTCAGGCAGGGATTTGTATTTCTTAATTTTTAGCTTCTGGAAGGTCAGTAGAAGCATAGAGTGTACAAAACTACTGATGCTCGCACGACACAGTGACCATGATTGCTCACCCTCCTTGGCAGGGATGAAAAGATGTTGCACAAGTATCAAAAGTGAAAAGAAAGACATGAACCTGGATTCCACTAGTCACTTCAGAAGTCTTTGGACTACTTTTAAGGGGTCCACAAAAGATGATAAAGTGGAGCAAATCCATTATCTGCTGCTGTGGACCCCTTAAAAGAAGTCCAAAGGCTTCAGAGCTGTTGTGGACCCATCAAGTTCTCCAGCCCAGCTGCTGAGTTCAGGACCCTCAATGACCTCTCGACACTGCTCTGCTCTGGGCCATACAGGCACATCAGCCACTACAGGGTTTCTTCTGGTGATGTAAAATGCTGTCAGGAGTGGTTAAGGTGCATCCACGGTGAATGAAAAGAAAGAAAAGGTTTTTAATCAGCTGAGTCCTTCTTCTCCTTAATTAAAAATGAACAGACCGTACTTACTGTATGATCAGATTGCTATTACTGACATAACACAAACTAGTGAGGAACTAAACTGGCTTATAAGAGCAAATATGTTGCAAAATTATATGGCTAAAGTTTGAGACACCTTTTACAAGTCTAGAATAAACATACCTTTTTTTCCCCCAGAATTTTGATTTAACGTAAAACTTTGAAAATGCTGTGGCTTCATTGCAGATCAGAATGAGTTAATATTTGTTAAGAATTTGGCATTTTGAATACTAAGCATTAAAAAAAAAGAAACTGTGAATACTGATTAGCTTAAGAAACGGAAAATGTGAATAGTGACCAACTCAAACTAGTTTCAGATGAAAAGTCTGAGGTAGGATTATTCTTGAAAGTATATTCTCCTTTATTTTGTCTTCACTTACAAATCAGGCAAGTAAAAGGCTATTCAGTCCATCTATTTCCAGATTATTGCAGTGTTGCATCATTTTACCAAATAGGAAAACTTCCCCTCACTTATTTTTTACTGCTCTCCTGATTGAATTCATCCCCAAAACATCCATTGCCCAACAAGCTGTCTACCAAAGGCTGCCAGAGGTGCACAGAGGGATTGGAATGAAGCTGAAATTCTGCTGTAGCACAAAAAAACGCCTTGCAGGGAGTGTTGCCATGGTCTTTGCCACTGTTTTCTAAAGGACTAAAGTTGCTAAGGAGAAACAGAGTGATTTTGGGAACAAAATTGCATTTAATGGTGATGAAGTCTCATTTGAATGCTCCCTAGATCATATTTAAGTTTCCCATCAGCAATACCCTGCTGTGGAGGATGACAGAGTGACGGGGAATAAATGTCACAGTTTCCTCAGGTTATCTGTGTGACATTGGAGTCAAGTCAAAGGAGGCTGCTGAGCCAGAAACACACACACACACACAGGAGGAAAAAAAAATCTCATCTGGGAAGTGGAAGCTCACCTGGTGCTGTGTGAGTCAGTCAGGTTATTCCACCAAAGCATAAACTTTGCATCAGAGATGGATTGAAACCGCACCCATTTCTGGCTCCAGCAGGGGAGAGCAGTGGCAGAGGTGCAGGGGATCTTTGGGAAGTGCAGGCAGAAGGTACAGGCAGGAAGGAAACTCTCCCCAGCCGAAGGTGATGGTGGGGCCACTTGCCTGCACCAGATGGTCAGGATCAAAGTGGGCAGAAGGGCCCTGCTCTGCCCCAGCAGGCAGATACTGCTGTGGTTTGAGGGTGTTCTCTCCAAGTCACTGTAACCAGTTGCTACTACGGTTGTCAGAAGAAGCAGTGCTTGGAGGTGAACCTTTTGCATAAAAGTGAATGGTAAATTATGGGTGACAATCTGGAAGAAATGGACATAAGAGGAAGAAGCAAGAAGCCAAGCTATTACATCATCTGCAACCCCAGAAATGAGAAGAGAATTGGATGCAGCTTGCCATTAATGACCAAAGCTGTTATGTGTTTAACAAAATGATATTTAGTGGAAGATAATATTCTTCTACCACCATCTGAATTTCTGAAAACAACGTGTAAATCTCTGAAGATTTACAATTAAGTGACAAAGCAACGTTCTTCTATGAATTAAAAGGTGTCTTTAATTCTTCTAGCAATATGATGCCATCTTACCATGATGAGATTTTAGGTGTTTGTATGATTTTCGGTATTATTCCTAATGGAGGATGTGCACAGGCACTCTGAAAAGATTTTAGTATGTATAAGCAATGGACAATAGCATTGCCTGTAGGAACTAATATTTCTTTAAAAGCAGTTGAAATATTTATTGCTAATCAGCTGTATATGGCTTTATACTGACTTGAAGGACAAGCCAACTTTGCACAGACACCAGTAAGGGTATGAGACAGCTTTCTTGTCATCAGCAAAATGATATACAGCAAACTATTGGATAATTCAAATAGAACTGCTCAGAGATCACCTTTACAAAATATGAAACAGAACCCTGAGTCTTTCTTTGATGTTAAGGTTTTACAGAGCAACAATAATGTGCTCTGGATGAAGAAGGACATTGCTTTGATAAAATATATGATATTCAGTCCTACATACCTTTTCAGCCATGTAGCACTGCATTCTCTTTACAAGACTGTGTTTTTAGTGCTATAGACACTTCAGAAGAGCAAAAATGTGATGCATAATAAAGTTGTGACACACAGAAGAGTAGTAAAAGACTAGTCCATATTTCCTGGCCCCAGCCAACTGACAGGGTTAAAAAGGTTAATACCCTGACACAGGACACCAGTGGCTACTGTTATATGGGGAAATCTTTTATTTTTTATGTTACTTGTCATAAGAAAAGGTAAAGAATACCTGAAAGCTCTTTAAATCAAGCCCAACATCCTCAAATAAACAACTCAAAAAAATCCAGGTCTAATTGAATTATTAATTATTTTTCTGTGTAGTTTAAAGCTCAATGCTGATTGGAATAATCTTCTAAAGAGACTATAAGATATTCTTGTACATTTGACATGATGGTAATATGTTATACTACTGACTTTCTTTCAGTGCAGTTGGAGATAGTGGATTTGTTTTTATGCACACTGTTTGGGGAATATGATTTCTTGCATACTCCCTTTTCTACTTTTTAATTAAAAAAAAAGTTGTAAAATTTTCAGAAATTCTTAAGAAGTTCAGATTTAAATTAAGAATATACAATAAAAGCAAACATTTATATTTATGGTCCTAACTTCCACTTAATTCAATGGGATTTAGGTGCATAAACAATTTTAAAAATCTAGAAGGGACTTTCATTTATGTAATCATAAAAACTTCAAATTATTTACACAGAAAGTAGCTTTATAACTTCTCTTTTTTCAACATTATATAATATTAACTTTGCATAAACTGTGAAAGTTCCTAGTTAGCACGATTTGGTCTTTGTATGGAATATTTAGTGAAATTTTCACTAGAAGTTATGAGCATTTGGCTTCAGAGACACAGCATTTACAAGGATTCTTTTCAAAGAGAAATTCCAGCCATGGGTCTGGTAATGATATAGTCTTTATCTCCAAAAAAACAGACTAAGAATATTTATGCTTGAGGAAAAGACCTGCCTGTGTAAAAGAATGTTCAGCTTTTCTGTATTCACATTTATAGGATCTCTTGCAAGACACTCTGGAATATTTTATTAGAGCTGGAAATAGAGCCATCAGAGCTGAGTTTGCTTAACCCCTCCTCACTTCAGAAACATCATTTGTCATTATACCTATCCACAGAATTCTAGAAAGGGCTTTTTAAAATCTTGTGTTGTTTTTGTTTGAGGTTTTTTGTTTGGTTTTGTTTTGGTTTTAATCAGTCTTAAGGTACCTGCATTATCGGAAGAAAAACATTTACATTTTGACAGCATTTTACAGAAAGAGGCATTTTTAACTCCTAATTCAGGCCTGTATTTACAAGGGAAAATCTTTTCTCTCTCATATATTGACATGGTAAGAACTTCTAATGAGTGTTCTTGCACCTATTTTATATTTAATTGCAAACCTTCACATTATGACAGAGATCACAGTTATGTGAGTAACAACAGGTTGTGCAGATATGGCATAATGCTTTCCAGAAGGCTCTGCAGCTCTCTGGACATCATCTAACCCTGACAAAGAGATGCTCATGACAAGGGGAATAACTACCTCTCTGGTCATTTACTATTCATGAGCTGCATTGTTTCTTTCTCCAATAATAAAGCAATAATTGCCAATCATTATTTTACCCTTCCCACAAGGGTTTTTGGGAGAAAAATCTCTAAAAAGTAGAATTATGAAGAATCTAATCCACAACTGCAAAGAATTGCAAAGAAAGTGGCCCTAGCAGGAGACAAAATAATCATCAGCAAATTCCCAACGTTCCCTGGGGGCAGGAGGCTCAGAGGAGCTGGGGTGGGAGGGGGGCGATTGATGAGATTCCTGCATGGAACGGGACCCTCTGGCCGGACCCAGCAGGCTGAGCAGGCTCTGCCCGACTGTTCCCAGAGCTGGGCTGGCCCGGGGGGCAGAGGAGCCCTGTTTGCACAACACTTTATCTTAGTTAAGAAATCTGCCAGATCCAAGATCTCAGGGTCCGTGGCAAAGATAATCCTCAGACCAAATAAGCGACCACGGCTAATTGAGATTTGACAATGCAGCGTTATTCACTTCAAGTATAAATTATAAACATGGTATATTTATTCTGACTTGTACCTTTAGCATAGTTCAAGATATTGAGATCCTGGGAGCAGCTTCTGTGTGACCGAGCTAACCATAGTACGGTCCTTGTTAATGATGCGTAAACCAACCTGAAGAAAAATCAAGAACTGCTTAAGCTTTAAGCTGACACTGCAGCCAAGCCAAATATTTTCAGCAATACGTAGCTACATTGCTGCTCTGATTATTTTTTTTTATTTTCTCTTTTTCCATGCTATGTGTTTCTGTTTCTGCAGGTCACCCAGCTCTAAGGCCAGTTTCCATTCCATAAGTCGAGGTGAAACAGCAGGTTGGGTAGGAAGGGGTCTATCTGTTGTGCTCTCTGCCAGATACTTGGGGTTTTCTTCCTGCTGCTGTTAATATTTGGTTTGTCTTTGCCTGCTTCTCTTCAATCTAATTTTAAAGTCACAGAGAGCATAAATCTGAGGTTGAATGGTTTTAGTATGGAAAAGTACAGAATTAATTTTGTTAAAGTTCATTTACTTTTGATGGTAGTCATTCAAGGAAATGTATTTCAAATAACAGGCTATTTTTATCAAATACTATTTTGGCTGTTTTTACTAGATGAAAGCAAGGAATATAAAGTATCTAAAGCACATTTTCTTAAATAAAAGCTGCAGTAAATTCTAACAAAAACTAGATCTAGCAACAATTACTCACTCTTTCCTCCAGTACCAGAAGTTCATGAGGATCTTATTCCCCTATTCAATACATTTTGTCTCTCTTGGGCCTGAGAGACCCTATTATCTAAATATGTTGTGGATGGGAGTAGGAATAGTGCTTCTGCAGGCTTGCAAGCATCATTCTGATTTGTGGGGAGAGGAGGACAACAAACCCCTCTTCCAAAAATAGATTTTGGATGTTTCAGCTACCTGGTTTTATCCAGTCTCTTTAAATCTAAATGATCAAAAGAGAGAAGAAGTAGGGAAATAGGGAGCAGACTACTCCAGACTTGGTAGAAAGGGCAAAGCTTCTGCATTAGTAAAAGAGAATTCTAAAAGCAGAAAACTGTAAAAAGGGTTTAAAAATAAGCTGTCCCCTGCTTGCTGGAGTTTGGCATAGCAAAGGCAGGAGTGGTAGATGGAGATGTTTTTAAAACCACATTTCATATGATAACAGTTAAAAACAATCCATGTAAGTTTTATAGTAAATTTCATTCAGGTGAAAATCCCTAGCTCATTACCAGTGCCTCTGGAATTAGTCATTGTCCCAGCAAATTAGCAAGGGAAGGTGAGATGGAGACTCACCCCCAGTGGTGTGGTGCACGTGACCCTGTGCAGCACGTGGGAGCAGGGCTGACATGAGGAACTCCAGGGTTTGGAGACTAAGGAGCTGACTCCAGAAACTGAATTTTTACTATGTCAAAGTGACCCTGAGTGTATGTATTTAACAGCCAGAGAAGCCAAAGCAAGCAAATTGAAGAGTTAATGCGAAGTCAGATGTAAAGGGAGCAGCAATGTACCATTACAGCTATCCAGGCTCCCTGCAGATTATTGCCACACAGAGAAATTATGTCTTGTGGTTTCCTGACATGTTCTTTAGTGCATGATCAGGCTCCAAACGACTCTGGCCACATGATGTCAAAAGCAAATCTTCTAAAATACACTGTGACCTCAAAAAGGGTATTGGTGCCTGAGGAACCCACCAGCCTGGTGCATACAGGCATAGTAGGGCACACTGGAAAACAACATGATCTGCAAATTCAGGGACTCTCTCAGGTCTCCATCACAGACTATCTCCTCCCAGGTTTCCTCAGCTTGGGAGTCCTGAGCCCTTGTACAGGCTGGACTGAGACCAGCTCATCCTGCTGGTGGTGGAGGAGAAAAAAGGTTGCACGAAGTGCTGACATGTGCTTCCTCTCCTCTTTCTCCCTGTATTTCTGGCATCTTCAGTAAGACTGAAGATATAATGTTATATAATGGAGTGGGAAAGAGTATTTTTACAATTTTCATCTCATCAGGAAGGTTTCATATTGACCTTTTTTTGTTTTATAGACTAGTTGGAATAAGCTACAGTTGTGGAAGACACAATGTCAGTGTAGTGTATGGAGAGCCCTTGTCTTCCCAGCAGATAGGAGCTGTGAGTCTCCTCTGGAGCTGCTGGCAGGTGTGGCCAACCCAAACCCCCCTCCTTCCAAATCCTCACTCCAAAACACACAGGGAATGCCCCTGCCACTCACTCAGCAACAGCATCATGGGCTGTGGATCAGACCATTCTCCTGAAGGCAATCACAGAGATTTCTCCACCAGAAGGTGATGTTGCAATCACTCCCCAGTGTACCCAGTGACACACCCCAGGGCCTGCACTGAGACCACTGGGCTGGACTGAGCTCCCAGGAGAAGAGGAGGCAGTGCACCCTGAAATTAATGGATTTGAGTTGTGGGGTTTTTTTCTCTTCCTTTTTGGTACAGATATTTTCTTAGGGGGATATTGTGATCACACCTGCATTGAGGGGACATGAGAATGTAGTGCAGAAAAAATAGAAAATGACAGAGGCTGAGACATCCTTGGCTCTTTCTGGCAGTGTTACTGCTCCATTCCCTCAACAGGTTCCCTTGCAGAAGCTCCTTGGTACTGATTGTGCTCTCTGGAAATACAGTTGTCTAAAGCAAGACTGTGGTATTTACCCATGTCCCAGCACTGAGGTCATTGTGCAAATCCACTTGTTAAAAAAAAAAAAGAAAGAAAGAGAAAAAAAAAAGCCAGACATTTGGTTTCAGAGCTTCACAGCCACTCCAAGGCTCCAGGTTTGACCTGCAGGATTCTAAATGTACACTTTTTTTTAATCTATCTTTAATAAGAGTGCAAATTACCTCTGAAAGCAGCAGATACATTGGTGCTTAGAATGATATCTCCAGGCAGGGCCAAGCTACCTGGGAGGAGAGCAGGAACCTGGACTGTACAGCCTTGCCATGGTACAAAATGAGATAGAAGGATAAGGAAATAGATTGCATAAATTTATAATCTCTAATATGCTGGGGCTGTTATAAGAAATCTCACAGAAAAATGAAGAAATCATTAAACTGTTATGAAACAGTTCTGGACTTGGTATGTGTGGACTTCATTTGTTACTGTCCAGTTGAAATGTGAAGAAAATCACTTCTGCAAAATTAATATGTAAAAAAAATAGTGTAGTTTCAGTTTTATTAATGTTACTAGAAAAACCAAAGCCTGCTCCTGATATAACACCCATGTAACTACTACCATAGCGGAAAAAAAAGTTGTCCTAGAATGCTGTTATTTGCCTTGCCAGCTGTAAGCCCTGTTTTTTGTGGGCTGGCACTTTTCATATGTGTGATTTCTTTTTAATTATCATGCCAAGAATAATATTTCTTCCATTATATAACACGCTCTTGCCCAGGGAAGGAAGAACTCTTTGTTACATGTATATTTACTTTCTCACACATGCTGAAAACATTTAGGCTCAGCAAAATTCCTAGGACAGTGCTTCAGAGGATATGTATTCTGAAATCTAGTTTGTTTTGTGGTTCTTACTGGGGAGGGACACACATCAGTGGAAGAATAAAGCAAGTTACAAGGCACTACCTGAAAAATACAAATAGATGGTTCAAAACACAGCCTCATACCAGCTACTGTGAAAAAATCTAACTCTACTCCAGCCAAAACCAGAACATAAACAAAATTCAGGGGAAGTTTAAAGAGGATTAAATGCAAATTCCTCTGTAGAAATGGAGCTTGCATGTATGAGAACTTAAAAACCATCAAAACTAGACCTTGGCTAGTTATCCCTGTCTGATATTTCATATGACAGTCATAGTCCTTCTTGTTAGCAAACTATTTCCAGTTTAACCTCAGCATTTTTTACAAAAGCACTTACTTAAAAATCCCCTGAGAGCTCAATGAAAGTGCAACTCACCCGAGGGACTGCTGGAAAGCTGTTGGCAATGGGCAATATTTCAGATCACCTGTGTGTGATAATTACTGTCCACCTGACCCTTCCCAGACTAGGCAGCACCTAATTCACTTACAGGATACAAGAGAATTAGACAGAGAATTGCAGTGTAAATATTGCACCTATAACATATTTGCAGCCTTTTTTCTTCTTATCCCTATGACCACAAATAATAATTTCTAAATCCCTTTTATGAAAGTTTAAAGGAAGTAAACAAAGTGGTGCAAATACCAAAATAAGCCAACAGAATTATTCAAATCCCTTCTCCAGGAGTATTCACCCTACTTTATCCAGAGTCTACTAAGAGAAAAACATACTTTAAACAACATAATCCATACTGGAAATTAGAGAATAAGCCATCCAGGAGAGATCCCCCCCGGGAGACACAGATGTTAAAGCCACGGGTGACCTCTGGGCAGTGCAATGCCTGTTGCAGCAAACATTTAGAAAAGAGTGTCCTCAGTACCTCTCTGTGCCTGTGGGTGTCACTTGCTGAAGGTGACGCAGCAGCCTCTCCAGGAGCAACAGCAGGACTCGGGGTGTCAGGCTTGGACCCACGTGCATCGTTCAAGGACATCAACAAGTGCAGAGCAAGCCCTGCCTAAAGCAGCTCCTGCCGTGCTGGGTTAGCCACAGTTATTCCTTGGATTATCTCTAATGGCCCTGCTGCTCCATGCACTGGACACACGGGATGTTCACTTGCCCACAAAATTCTGGGTACCTGAATGCTCCTCCCTTCCTTCCCAAAAGGGAGTTTCTGCCACATGTCCTCCTCCTCCTCAGAGCAACTGATCACTTTGAAAGCTATTCTCATTTTAATAGTTAGCATAATATATAGTTTTAAGCAATCTTTTTGTTTGTTTGTTTGTTTGTTTTATTTTAAGGCTCAGTCAGGAAACTCTGAAATAAGAAGAGTTAAACATTTTTGATTCTAATAAAATTTGAAACTAGTACATCTTCCATAGTACCTATAAAAGTAAGCAGACATTAGAAGGAGTTTAAAATCCTTTAAAGATATAATTTCTTGTCATAATCTTATACATTTCAGCAGTGATCCAAAAGGACTAGAAAAAACAAGTGGCAAGATAATACTACAACATAAAATAAAAACACAAATTAATATCAGGAAACTACAGACTATTCCATCTGAGACTGTGGGGGAAGTCTCTGAAACTATTTTAAATTACTTCAGGTTTTTTTTTTATGGGAAATGCTTGAATGTTGACATTGAAAGCAAGTTTTGCAAATTCTCAAATACAGAATCTACAAGAAGAGTAAATAAAGAAAAATGTTGTGAGATTAGAATCAACAACAAATCCCCCAGACTTTTGATCTTTAACATAAAATGACTAATGGATAAGAAAGTGACTTTTAGTTTAGATAACAAGAGCCAGCTCCTTGAATCAAATAAATGTACAAAAGAAAAACCAGAGCCCTGTTCCTAGTCCATGAGAGGCAACAATAAAACTCTTCTGATTGCAAAGGAGAAGAAATGAACTCTTGAAGTAGACAACTGCAGGAAAGCAAAGGACTCTCAGACAAGGAAAAAAATCCATAATTTGACTCATTGCTGTCAAAAGGCAGAGAATTGAGAGAAATGGGAACTGACAATATTGCCTGAAGAAAAATCACAAGTGTTCTAATGGGGCTTAAGTAGCAAGAGGAGAGTCACTTCCTAAACTGCCAAAAAGATATTCAATATAAACAATTCAATCACTCACTCAGAAATTCAGTCAATCCATGCTGCAATTTTGGGACCTAACAGTGAATTAAAAGACTGGCCCACTTGAGCAGAGTGCTTATGTTAATCACATGGATGATTATATGCACCTCCCTTGGCTTAGCTTCATTGTTCAAAGCAATATTTTTTTTCCAAGAAAATAATCCTTACTTCCTTCTGCCTTTGTTCATGGCATCTTTCTGTTGCCAAAACCGGCATGGACTCATGGATTTTTAAAGACAAAAAGAGCCATTACAACACAGACCATACATTTCATACAGTGGCTCATGCCTCTGGGACAGCATTTTGTAGATTGAACCTAAACTTGTCTTTTAGAAAGTTATCCAAATTTGAACTAACAGCGGTAGAAAACCTACTACATCCTTTGGCAGTCTGTTTCAAATGCCAATTGTTACTATTCCATTCTCATGATTCTTATATTTGCAAAGAATATTTATAAATAATAAAAAGATAATTTTATTGTTTTATCCTTGCATCTAAGACAGCATAAGGCCTGATTATTGGCAGCAAGAGCACCTCTTCCTATTAGCGTGCTAAACCTGAGGTTACGGGTCTGAGAAACTTCTTCACAGAGATAAATGAACACCTGAGAAAACACAGGCTTGTTAAAAAATGAAGGTGAGGTGTATGGCTCTACTATGTGGCCCTGTGCCAACAATATGAAAAAGCAACTCCCAGCACCTGCATGTGCATGTACAGGTTTTGATTTTAGCAGATAAGTGAGGGTGCATGCCACCTATTAAAGTGCTGGAGAAAAGCTTTGATCCCATTGACAGCATCTATATATGTGTGTGCATGTGCATATAGGTGCACCTATAATATATATTAAAAGGTATTTTAATTATTCATGTAGGAGACTTTTTTAAGATGCCATTTTGTTTCCTCCAGATTTTTGTGTTTATCATTTAGTAATACCTGGGATGACTGAGAAGTTGAGAAAGAGGAAGGGCCTGTGTTTTGTAATTTTATATGCTTTATTGAGCAGAGCACCTGGAATGAAGTGCTTGCTCTATCAAAATCAATGCCAAAACCTCCACCCATTTCAGCAGGGCCAAAATTTCAAACCCAAGTCAAAAGGTCATCTTAGGTGCTGAAAGGTAAACATCTGCTCGGGTAGGAAAGAAAGTTCCCTCATTGTTGGCTCAAATGCAGAGACAAGACAAGGCAAGACACAGCAGATGAGGCTAAAAGCAGGGTGAAAGTCTGCTTGTCACTCTTAAAAATATAACTGTTATGAACAATGTCCAAGGTCTGAATATGTGGTTATAAGATATAACAGAATCCCTAAAGAATTATTTTTTAAATATAAAGATTTATGTTAATTGGACAAATGGACCTGAAGGACTTCATTGCCTCCAACAGAGTTTCACCTCCAAAGCTCCTGACCTGCTGCATTCTGGCCCCAGACCCACTGGACCTGTCCCCAGAGGCTGTCAGTGGACTTACCCCTCTTGCACTGTGGCATATGAAACAGATACTTTTTCTATTTTACTTTCCCTTCTATGCTAAGAAGATTGGGGGCAAGGAGAAAGTTTCTATCAGTCTCAGCAAAACTTGGCCTCTTTCAGTTCCTGCTACTACAGATGCCTAAATGCTCAAAGCTCTGTTGCACCCATGAATGGTTAGAGTGCTGCTCCCTGCTGATCACTCTAACCCAAGAACCAACTGAGCTCATTCCTTCAGTGAGTTGTGCCCTCTAAGACCTTTTACTTGCCTCCTCTTCCTGCTTGTTCCTGCCTGGAGCCTGCTTAGGGGCAGGAACAGAGTAATTTATCTGGGAACAGCTCAGCCAAATGCCCCAGCCAGCACCAGAGGATGGCAAAACTGCAACTCAGAAATTGCTCCTGGGTAATCTCTTTTATTTCCTTGTTAGTTAGGTGTCAGTCTACTACACTAAATTTCTGAAAGCTTCAGTCATTTAATTTTTAAGTGTCTCAAGCAGGAAGGCTTCCACAATGCTTTCTCACACTCCTAGCTCTTACGCTGTGTTCCAGAAGTGCTAATGCAGTCACTCATTTTCAAACAATCTGCCAGAGCAGCAGAAAATCAGAATTCCTTGCCAGGGAAGCCTTAACACGTCGGGTAAGAAGGAGAAATATTTTCTTCTTAGGGGTATGACCCTTTTTTTATTTCCTGCAGTTAATCGTGGGTATTAACAAACTGTATCTACAAGTAGATACAGGAAAGGCAAGAAATAGTCAGCTTTTTCTGCATATCCTACTGCTTCAGGTACTTAGGCTCTAATTAAGGCAGTGAAGGAAGGTAGCATATGCTTCTCTTTGTAAATTTAGTCCCCCATGTCCAATAAACTCTGAATTGTTAGAGTGGGAATAGTCCTGGTGAGGCTCCTCCCACTGGAACACCTCTGAACTACTCCCTTTGATCTGACCAGGCAACAGTGATGTTCTCTTACCCCATTCCTGCCTCTTGCAGATTTGTTTTGCACAGGTACTCCAGCACGTGGCACTTGTTTTCACTACTTTTAAATAGGATTTTGCACCTCTGTGGTTTTGAGCTTGAAGAAAGATAAGGGAAGAACTGTCATCTGAAAGCGGTTCGAACTACTGTTTTGTTCCACTTGAAAGTTGACTCTTCCCACAAATAAAGGACCATATAGGTCTCACTCAATACATATTCAAGACTAGTGTATAATAGGAGTAAGAGAGTGCATTTCAGAGTTGGAATATTTCAGACTTGGAATATCTCGGTATATAATTTCCTGCTTCTGTGCTTTGAACTAGCATGTTTTTAAAACCAGAAATTCCAGGTACATAGAAACCAAAGGAACTCTTTCCTCCTTGTCCTTTTAAAGATACTCCTTTTTCCTATGCACTTCAATTATTTCTTTCTACAGTTTCTTTAATTATCCCTTGAAAGAATTGATTTTGCAACTCTAAGTGGACATTTTTTATAATCCTTTCAATATGTTTATTTCTCTTTGGGTGAAATACGGTAGTTTCCTATTAAGTTCCTACCTTCTTCTAATTTCCTAGGATGTGCATTATGTTATTTTGCTTTTGTGTTTTTGAAGGTTGGAAAATTTTGTGTAGGTCAATTTTATCAATCTTCTGCATATAAGGAAGAACAACAATTAGATCACCAAAATGTCTCCCCTTCCCTAGTGAGAATAACCTTATTTTCCTCATCCACTACTCACTACATAAATCTTACTGTTTCGCGAGTGCCAAGGATTTTAACATTTGATACAGAGATTTAGATCTCATCACAAAGTCATGTGGAAAAATTGGGTTTGTAGATAGCAGCAAGAACATCAAAACTCAACTAAGCAGCACACAATTCTCTGGCAACAACTGGTAACTTTTGCTCGTAAACCAGAATTACTCATTGTCACTATCTTGAATTTCCCGGAAATATCACAAAGAGATTTTTGAGGTAAACCAAATTAAACTGCGATTGGATTGTAGTTTGAAAAGTATCACACTAATTTGCAACAGGGGTTACCATGTTTATTGCCTCTCTGTGGCTTCCAGATTAAATGTGGGCAATGAGATTTACATTGAGCTTCCTAAGTTTGTTGCAGTTTTTCTCTGTGAATCTAAGGTGCTAACTTTAATAAAATTCTAATCATTACAGAGAGATATAAATCTAAGGAAATTAGCAAATACGCCAAAGGAAAAAGGATAGTTTGATGATCCAAATTTGAGGTAAGCAAAGCAGTATTCAGCATTGCTTTGAGAAAGACAATGAAATCAGGAGAAAGAGACCTTGAAGAATTAGAAAAGGGAAATTCAGGATGAAATTTTTCTGGTCTGAAAGGATTTATTTTTCTCTTCCACTGCCCAGCTGAAAAGAGGAGTGAGAGGACACATTTGGCATCCCTTACCAGCAGTTACTATAACATTTGCCTGAGTGTCCTGGCTATGTTTAAGTACATCTTACATGGAGGGATTGTCCTTAACTCCTTCCCAAGCTTGTAGAATAGGAGCTGGTTGGTACAAAAGCCGTGTAGCTGCATTGGCCTGGCACTGATCCCAGGCTCATCAACCCTGCTGTTTGCACTTCCCAAGTGGGTTAAATTTATATTAATATGCTGCAGAAAGAGACTGCTAGCAGAAGTATTTGCTGATGCAGCCTTCAGAAATGGCCACTGACCATTGAAGATTAACGATGTACTCACAGGTATTTCCACCAGCTCATGCACCCCACCAAAAAGGATGGACTGTGCAATCTCTGTCATGGATTGTACAAGATTTAACTATGACTAACTTGAAAATTTATGTGCATACTTATTTTTAAATATATTTTATCAGATCAGCTGTCCAGTAAGTTAATGACACAGTAATGTTTCTGACATGACTTCATGCACCATGGCTGGGAAAACAACAACAAGAAGACTTAAGAGGCTAGAAAATGTCAGAACTATGAACATGTCCTTATTTACTGACTCTGTACAAAACTCTTGGATTCACTCTGTACCTAGCCTGGAGGTGAATTCTTCCTGCAGATCAATACAATGTAATCATCATTTCCTTATGTGGGATTCACTCATATTGACATATTCCTTTGATAGATGCACATGTATTACCATGTATATTTTATCTGCCGTGGGTATTGGTTTTATCTACCATGACAGCATCCACAAACTAAAGTCAGCTGATGTGTTAATTCTTTTCTAACTTGCTTTGACTACAGTTAAAGGATTTTCACTTGTCTGAATGTTTCCTTATTTTTCCAAGGCTCCCCATTATACTTGTGAAAGGTTCTTGTTTGCAATGTCCCTGTGCTCTCAGATGGGCTTTAAAAACAGAATAGCAACAGCCACTTTGCAGACTGCATGTACTTTCCTCAAGATAAGCAACAGTGAGTGTAGAATTACAATTCTTCTAAAGCTTTTGTAGTGTACAAATAGTGCACTGGGGGAACACAAAGCTCCCCATTCACATTTATTACCCTCTCTGTGTCATTTCTCACTTACCAGGGCACTTCTTGGTGCATTTTGACAAGCTCTGTGGATTTAAGCATTTTTAAAAATTCATTCATCTGCAAAGCAGCAGTTTATCTCTTATTTTCATTCTCTCAATTTGAATTTTCATTAATCTCTCATTTTTCTAGGTTAATGCTTATATTCAGAGGCAAAAATACCAAGGTTTGTTTGATGAGTTAAATAGTCTCACTGCATGACAGATTTGTTTGATGAAAGTCACCTTCCTTCCTGCCCATGCAATACTTTTCCATATTCAGGAAACATTTTTAAGAGGAGACAGTATTGAGGTAATTCTGCCCCTGCTTAAATCCCGTGACACCCATATCCGAAACTTAATACATGGAGAGCTGAAAATAAGAGCTCTTTAAAAGCCTTGGAGTTAGGAATGACACACAGGCAGCATTTAGCCTTTTTGCTTGAATTTTGTCCTTCTCCCAGCAGATGCAGCAAACAATTCTTTACTCTCAGCAATGAAGTGAATGATATAGCAATGCAAGTATGTGTCACACTTTTTCATTCTTTCTTTTCTCTTGGTGAGAAAACAGACAGTAACCCTGACACATGTGAATAGAAAGCTTTACTTTTGACCTGGACAGACAATAGTCTGCCAGATAGTTGGGATACAAATATCAAGGAAGAGTGAAAAAAGGCAGATATACATGAAATCCTGGCTGCATTGAAGTGGATGGGAATTTTGCCATTGATTTGAACAGAGACAGGATTTCATTGCAAAAGCATTGTTTAGCTGTAAAAGTTGTCACTGTTAAGTCTGTACACCCTCATGCAATCAGCCCCAAACTCCTGAGGAAAGGATTTGTAATTTTTCATATTGCCCAAATATTTTTTTTCAACAGCTGACCCTTTCTCTTAAACACAACCTTTTCTCCAAGACATGTACTGAATGCTTTTGTTGATTTTAACATGACTTTTAGCAACTTTCCCACATTCCAGCAAAGCCTACTTGAGCTATTTGCTTCCACTCAATTCCTCTTCTTGTTCTTCACATTTTTGTTAAAAATCACTGTGATCACAAATAAGGTTAACTCAAAATAATACAGAACTGGGTTGAACTGTGGCACTTTCTGGCCTCCTGATAGCAGCAATACCTTATCATCTGCTTTTGTTCTCGGCAATATATTTAGATAAACTACTTATCTGCTGCTGCTATCTTTATTATACCACACACTTTCTTTACAAACAAAGGTGTGGATGTTACGGGAACTTTTATGTGCCTGTTTCATTGGGGAATCTTCTTGCTTGCTATCTATATGGTCAGTGCATCTGTCTACCCTCAGGCCTGACTTTTGGAGAGGTAATGATGTAGTTCAAAGAGGAAAAAGAAAAGAAAGTAAAGGGAAAATATTTTATATTATGCCTAATATAAAATATTCAATGATGTAACTAGCAATAAGGTAATGTCATGTGACTTACACAAGCCATTATAATGAGTTCACAGAGGAAAATGCTATTACATTATTTAGGACTGTATATTATCTGCTAAAAAGTAAATAAATCACCCAAACCAAGCAAAAACCACCTTTGACAAAATACCAAATGTACAAGTAGAATATGAGTACAGTGGCAGTGAGGAGAGCGTGACTGTGGGTAGAAGCTGCAGGTCAGATCATGTGTGGGGCAGGTCACAGGGTGTCTCACCTACAACAGGCACTGCTCTCCCCGCAGGAGAGGGGGACCTGGGAGGGTTTCCCATTAGAGCCTGACACGGAAAACTCTCATCCACAGAAAGATTTACATGGAAATGCTACTCATTTGCCCTGCTCTGCCACTGAGACAGCACACAGCAGCAGAATAAGTGATTAGCTGAAATAAGGAAGAAAACCTCTTTGCTCCCTGTTTCCTGAAGGCAGGATGGGTATGGTGCTTTTATAGCTGCAGCAACGAGCGTGGAGGCAACAGCCAAGCTCAGTCTAATGCACTGAGGGTAGCTTTGTGGATATTCTCCACCTCAGTACCTTGAATAAACCCCAGCAGCAGTCAGATTTTGGCCCTACCTGAATTTCTAGGTGCAGCCTTTTGCTGTACCCTCACACCATGGCAGTGGTTTGACCATGCAGAGACTGAAGCTCCTACTGAAGGCTGAGAATCACCTCTGCACAGATGTCAGAAAAAGCTGGTGGTACCTGCCAGGTCCCATTTACTGCAGTGGGAGAGGAGAAAGAGCTCAAGGGCTCCTCGTCCCGTGGCTCTGGTGAGCAGGAGCTCTGCCTTCCCCAGGCTGTCCCTGCAGCCCCTTGTGCTGCCCCAGCTCCTCTGAAGTGCAGGGGTGCAGTGTCTGACCAGCCTGATGCTGTGGCTGGAAGTTGAAGGTGGTTTTGCCAGTAAGACAATCTCTTCCTAGCTGTTTCCAAGAGAAACCTATACTGAGAACAAGTCACACGAGTTTAATAAACACATTTTTAAGTACAGTTAACACTTTTACTGAAAATCTTCCAGTGATCCCAGCCCCTGATGGAAGTCTCTTTGGGGGTACACCTACAGCTGTCAGATTTGACATATGAAATCAAGTTAATGTGCTTCAAATTAAATTTGAGGAGAAAGAGCATAAAAATTGAACACAATTGGTTTAGAATAAAATGGCTACTTTGTAGTTCTTGACCCTTTTATTTATTGTAAATATTTGTCTTGCCTTGGAGTAATTTTTATTTTGAATATCTGTAATTAATGACATGGTTCATTAGTTGCAGGGAAGCTAATGCAGCTCTGCTATACAGTAGTTCACATAATTGTGGGAGGTAACTCATTCCACATGCTTGCAAATTGTAATTTCAAAATATTTTCCTAATGTTCTCAAATAGAAATATTTCTAAGTGTAAATCAAAATCTACCTATACCCAAGAAACATTAACAGAACATAGTTTAAGCATAACATGCCAAGAAGTATTATTTTTGGCTGTAACATAATTGGTATCACATGCTGTTGCTATTTTATATACTCTTTTACTTTTTGCCTTAACTTTTATTATTTTATATGGGCACAGATATTACCTGAGGATGACTTTGCATGACAAGATATAGGTGTATGCTAGGTACTGGAATTTCAGCCATTTAGTTTTCTTGTTTCAAGCTGATGCAAATATATGAAGCAGTTAAAGAAACTAATGTAATCCCCTTACACTTAGCAGAATAATTTTAACATGGCACTTTAAAAATCAATTTACATAGGAAAATAAAGCATAATATCTGGAATAAGACTGAATCTGGAAAAAATGAACACAGTGAATACTCCTATAAATCTCACATTTATGTAGAGATATTTGACTTAAAGTATTTAATCACTTTTGTCCCCCTTACCTGTGAGAT
This sequence comes from Pseudopipra pipra, assembly GCF_036250125.1. NCBI lineage: Eukaryota > Metazoa > Chordata > Aves > Passeriformes > Pipridae > Pseudopipra > Pseudopipra pipra. The sequence goes on from NC_087559.1 coordinate 13,806,030, forward strand.
CTTCAGAAGCCTGATAACTTGCAATCTGTATCCCAGTGGCTGTGTGGGTCTTTACTCAGTCTTTATGGTGAATCAGACATGCCTCTTCCACCCTGTAAAAGTCTTCATATGTGTGCCCACTTGAGAATTATTCCTTCCAGCCTATGGAAGATCCTCAACATTGTGTGTCCAAGCTAAAATGCAACTAAGAAATCCCAATAGTGAAACAGGATCAAGAGATTATTCCTATTCTGTCCTGCAGCTATTTAATGCAGGAGCCTGGGGGGAGAGTAGATATGTCACAACTAAGAATGTGAACTATTTCCCTATATTCACTCTGAACAACATTACAGAGATGTAATGATATTGAGGTGCTGATAGTGAGCATTAGCAGGTTCATAGGTGCACAAGAAGGAACTTGTCATGCATTTATTCTTAAAAAAACAGCTTTAAAAGACTTTCAGGATATACTTCCAGGTAGTAAAAGTCTCTCTAGAACTGAAACAGAAGGAGTTGCTTCCAACCTTGCTAAGTAAATAAAGTCATTATGTGACCAGATCAGCTTATGCTTGAATCTTCCATGACTGTGCAATAAATGCATTAACAGCCCAGACTGACTCAAGATTGAATATCAGTGCTTGCTATACCTTGAATACTTACCATATATGTAAGTTCCACTTAACATATATGAACTCCATACGGTCAGGTTCAGGTCTAAATCTAAATAAAGTCTATAGCAGCCTATCAGTTGATCTGAACAGTGTTAGAGTCAAGAAAATTTCTGACTGCTGGCAGTGTGTTAAGTCCTGATGTCGGGTGTGTTCCTGGCTGTGTCCCAAGTCCAGAGATGGGGACAACCTGGTCTCCTTGGGATGGAGCCGAGGCAGATGGGTCAGGCAAGGATCCAGGCATTTGAGTTTTCATGGTCTGGGCAAGTGGGGGACAAATACAGATTACCACTTCAGGGGTTACCTGGTGGTCACTGGAGGAAAAAGTAAAGTTACAGACCTGGAAAAGTAACAATATCTTTAAATACTCTGAACACACAATCTATACACACAGCTGCAAATCTGGTTTCATTTTGGAAAACTTCAGAGAAAATTCTAATTGTAGGTGTGGTTGATTATCATAAGCAGGTGTATTATGCAGACAACACCATTTTTCAGGAAACAGGACTGGGATAAAAACTATGAATAAGTATGAAGTATTTTTCCACTTGAAGAAAAAAACATATTCAATTATTTTGTTGTTTTCAGGTTTGAGCTATATATCAAAAAGACTGAATTGCCTTATTTAACACTGAGGATCTGTAGCCTTCTTTCCTGTGGAGCTCTGTTCCTACTGACTTGGGTTTTGCCATCCTCTTTGTGTCACAAGGGAGGGAGTTAATTGCATATCCTGGGAAACACCCCCAGATTTTTGCCCTGCATCAGCAAAGCCATGAAAAGATGATATATTCAGGTGGTTCTAAAAAGTCACTTTGGCTAATTGTAAAATTTAGGGTTACGACAATAATGTCCAACAACAACATAATCTAAAAAATCCAGTTTGAAATGCAGTTATGTGACTATTTCTAGTCAATATTGGCAAATTAGATGGGTTTGAAGGAAAAAAAATTGTTTATATCACTTGTAACAATGTGATATATTGGTTATGAAATCTTAGGTATAAAATTTAAGAGCTTCCATGCCAACTTAGTATGGACCTCCTACACAGCTTGTAAACCACAGTCTTTTTTTCCTTTTTTACCTAGTTTCAGTGTAATCCAGCAACCTCTTATATTATGTTATGGCAATCTGTAATTCCAACAGAGGTAGTGAAGTTAATTCATAAAGAACTTTGGCAAGTAACCTCCACAAATATATTTTACACGATAGTTTTGTCTTCTGAAACTCTTTTAGAACGTCTAACAGCAACAACAACAGCAAAAAAAGCCATTTTGTGTGCACTTACATGAGCAGTTTTTGGAGATCAGATATGCTTCTGCTGATGTGACTTCCCCACTCGCTTGGATGGTCTTCACTCCATGAAGCTGTGGAGGAACCTGTGGCCTTTATGATCCTGAAATCGTGATTCAGAAGCCCCAGTAAAATCATTGGAGCTGTTGATGGGTGATTCTTGGAATGTCAGATGCTTTACAGCAAGTATGTCATTTTACAGACTTTCTGCTGCTGAGCACGTGGCTTCCTAATGCAAATGCAGAGTAAGTTTTTCAAAAATGAATGATATAGTTTTACTAATTACCAGTGTTCTGTTTCTGGAAAGTCATATATTTCATCTTCTACAATGCTTGATAAATGGAGTACTTGATTCAGTAGAAGACTTATTTTTTGCAATTACAATGGAATTTATTTGTCCTACATTCGCCTGAAAACATTTTTAGGTATTCTAAATACTACTATTTGTTAAAAATAATAACACCCCCCCTCCTTATTTGCCCTCATCAATGGAGATGGAAAGACAGTATTAACAATGAAGGAAAGAAAAGAATATCTAGATTATGTCTAATTCACCATGATTTGTGGTTGCAACCAAACTCCTTTGATATCAGAAAAACAAGTTGTTCTACTTATGTCAATTTATTTTGGATTGGGACTTTTATTCCTTAGAAGGGGAGTGCTTAATGATGGTGTTTCCCAACTTGTTTATATCAAAGGGTTTTTACAACTTCTCACATTTGATTCGGCAGTGTTGAAGTTAATGAAATTTTGTCCTTGGGTGCTACAAAAGCTGATTGAATGGTTACCATTACAGGTGTCAGTATAAACCTAAAGATATTTCATAAGTAGTAAGAGGGATTTTGGACTTTTATCCTAAGTCATGTATAAAATAATATCTGAAATCCAGGGAGAGCACTGATAAACTGTTGGAAAAAGAGAGAGATATTTTGCTTTTTCTGATGGAAGCCACTGTGCAGAACATCCAAAAAGTTTTCTTCTTTTTATCCATATTTATGAAGGAAATTCTCCATTTTAAACTTCCTGGTAGAATCCAACCATTTGAGCTAATTTTAATTTCAGAATGGATTAGGCCTGAAAACTCAGCTGGCTACACCAAGAGAACAGATATCCTTGTATTTCCTCCACACGCCCCCAATTTTGGACATATTGAACATAAAGCAAGACAGGCAGACAGTCATATTTACTTATAGCAGAGACATTGCCAAGTTTATAGAACAACCTTTATCAAAAGTGGTTTTGTCCGGCATATTTCTCTTCCAGATACATTTTGGATTTTCATTTCTTTTCATATTCCCTTAGATACTTTGTTGATTTTTCTGTCTTGGCAACATAGTCTATCATTATATCTTGCTTTAAAATGTGTTGAGTGATTAGAGAGGAGTCGGGGCAAAAATAGCAACAGCTGCAACTGCCTGTGCCTGACCGAAAATACCGAACCCTGTGCGTCTTCGGGCACGTTGAGCTTGTGAGGCCACCCTACAGCAGTGTCCATCTGGACTCAGACCCACCAAAATGCTGTACAACAGTGACAACAGGACATCAGACAAATTAGGTCTTCCATCTCTTCCTTATTCATTTATCTTGGGACAAAAAGTATCTATTTACTTACCCTGGGTAAAATATAGGTGACAGGTTCAGGTCTTTCGTCTTTCTAGATTCTTCCTCTAAGCTTCTATTCTCAATTAGAAAATAAAATAAAATAAAATAATTTTTAAAAAACCATTAATAGCTAACTCCCTCTGTATCTTATGTAACTCCTTGTAGCTTATGTATCTGCCACCCTTCTTCAGGTTTTGTTTTAGTCTTTCAGAGCAGAGACAGTGCAGAATTTCTGCAGAATAAGCCATCATCTAGCAACTTACTCTTACACCCACATCACAATAATTAATAAACTAATAAACAGCTAGTAGTCTGCACTCTAGTGGTGCTTTCACTGTTTTTATTCGTTGGAGGCCTTTTCACTGAAAAAAAAATCCCAATTGAGCTTTACTATGAGGTACAGGAGGCATTTATCACATGTGCATAACCTACCAGTCATAACTTCATTCCCACTCTCATGCTCCCAGCCTATTACCTACTCTGCTTTAAATGCATTTGCTGACCAAGTTTGTTTTATTCATCGTTTTGTGTCTCTTTCTCATAATGGAATTCCTGTCATGGTCTGTCTACAGATTTTCAGAATAAAAGCAAACCAACTACCATATTTTCTTGTGGATGAAGCTTTGTGTCTTGGCCAAAAGCCATTTATAGAAGGAATACATCAGTTGGAGGCCTTCCTTTCCAGTCTAAATGAGAAATTGCTCCTTATGTTGTCTTTCATCTTTTAAATATGTCCCAATCTGATCTGAGCAGCTGTCTATGTGAGATTTATTCCTCTGCTTGTTCACTGATGTTCTCGTCTACGCTAATCAGTCTTCCTTTGTACATCTTGGGCATTATCTTCTTAATCAAGTTTATTTTCAGGCCCCATTTCTTGGCTTTCATGGTCCAGTTCCTCCATTAATTCTTGTATATTGAGTTTTTAGACCAGCATGATATCTGACAATCTGATTTACTTTATTTTTATTTTTTTTGTGACGCTGGGTGCTCATTTCTCTCATCCTTGACGTTCCTTTTACAAAATTGCTATAGAATATCTGCAAACAGCTTTAGAACAGTAGAATCACATAGTTTAATTTCTCTCTCTCTCCTTATAAATACACACACACACACACATATATATAAATAAGCCTACACAATTTAAACATGTGGTGGATGTTTCACATTACTATGTGCTTCCCGGAGACACAAAACAGTGTAACATTTTTACGTGCTTAAGCTTTTCAAAGCTCTGACTTTTGAGTTTTTCTCCAGCCAAGCAGCTATGTTCCTGCAGTTCATGAATGCCATACAGAATAATAGTTAGGTCTCTACTGGTGCTCCAGTAACTCATTAATCATTTGAGTATTATCCATTACAAAGCACCCAGAACAACAGCCCGTCTGTTTTCATTGTTCAACCAAGTCACTATAGTGTGACAATTCCTGTAGGAACTATCTTCCTACATTTCTGAAAGGATCCAACCCCACTGAGCTTAACATCTTCCAGTCCAAGGTACCAGTGGAACAGTTTGGAGTCCACCACAACTTCCAGCATTAGGGTTTATAGAAAATACCTGTAATGATCACACAAGGAAAGTCACTAAGACACCACAGGTACTCCCCAAAGTAACAGGCAACTACTTCATTCACTCACCTGCAGGCCTAAGGGTGGCTAAACAACCATTCCTCCTCGTGTCTCATCCAAAGCTGAAAGGATTTCAACCAAAGAATTGAGACTCTGGCTTGCCTTGTTTCATCCTCCTTCCAGTATAATTTTTATCATTATAGAAATGCTCTTCCTCTTGTCTACCTGCTCTCTCCCAAACAACATTTATGTGGGATTTTAGGTAGGGGAGAGGATGGGAAAGTTCCAGAGCAGTTAACTCTGTCCTCCCCCCTGCCTCAGCTTCACACCCAGATGTCCTCTTCTTGCAGTGTGATCAAAGACTTTCCTACTAAAGGGATGCAGGCTGTAGCATGGTAAGCTTACACCTTCTTCATACAGGGCTGAATCCTTGTTGCTAAAATGTCCAGTTTCTGAGGACAGGCATTCCCCGCTGAGCAGCTCCCTGGCAGCACTATGTGACAGTACAGGCTCACTGACCAGCTCCTCTCAGGCCACCATTTACTGCTTTCTCTGTACTTCTGTCTTCATTCAGGCACTCAGCCTCTTTCCCCAGATGCTTTAATTCAATGGAAATTGTGAGGGAAATTTGTCTCCATGCCCAGGACCCACCAAGGTCCCATAAACCATTTCAATTTTATTACATAATCCTGATTATTGAGTGTTTTGCCGCTTACCTATAGTTTGCCAGGGTTTTGGTCCAAACACAAGGCTTAAATAGTGCATCAGACCTTGGAATGGAAATGAGCTTCTCCCTTTCTTGACTGAAAGTCCTGACTGCTGCCACTAACACTTGTCACCCCCCACACATAAATGTGCATTTCATAAAAAATTCTCATCTTCTAGCAAAAAGCATGCAAGTCACTGCTTTTAGAAGAGTACAGAACTACATGGCACTATAACAGAGACCTCCAAAGTATCTTTAAAAAAAAAAAAAGTGAACAGGCTTTTTGAAAGCCAAGTGGCAGCTACAAGCCAAACACAGTGGGTGGCTTTCACCTATTCTGCTCTACTGCCACAGCAGGATTTATGGCAGATTCCCTTCACGGTTGCAGCTCAAGGTGCTGTTCTTCACTTCCAGAGTCTGGGAGCTGTGTGCTTTGACATTACCAGCCTGTCTTTTCCTTTGATCTGTGACTGCAGATCAGAAAGGGTACACAAATCACAAGGGTGTCTGTCTGAGATTAGCTGAAGGCACACCCCCCATCAGGGCACTGTGTTTTACCTGAACCAACAGCACAATGGCCAAAGCCTGGCCCACGCCCACTTGCTTCTCTTATGGGGAAAACAAAGTGTAAGGGACCTTGTTTGGCTCCGTTGAACAGCACAGGGCAAACAGATGGTAATGCTGACATTCGATTGTATTTTATTGTGGGCTTGCTTTGATAATGTTCAATTACACACGTGTGAAAAATAAATAAAACCACATAAGCACGTGTCCTTTACAGCTCTGGTCAGTTTGTGTCAGGCCCGTTGTTTATTTTTTTTTTTTTTTATTTTTTAATTAAAGATGCTTAGGCATTTAATAGTTTGAGACAGAAAGAGGTTCCTCAGTTGGCTTGTGTTCAGGCTCATTTGTATTCAAATCCACATTTTGGAACAAAGAGTCCAAAGTGAGCACATATTGAAGTCAAATGATCCATCAGTCACTGAGCATGGCTCTGGAACACATTGTGCACACAGAACGGAGCTGGGGGAGCACTGAGCTCCAAGGGGGTAAAGCCCCTTGCTAAGTTTGGCTCTGCTCCAGGAGGCATTTATGTATGTACTTAATTTTTAGCAAAAAAAGCTCTTCTACCAAAGCTGATGGAGCTGTATAGGAATCTGAGCAAACCTTCTGGTTTAGTGCATGTTGGAGCAAGGCCATTGACTGTTACACTGCAATATGAAGGGGGAAACTTACTGAACTGAGAAAGCATTTTCTTTTAGGAAAGTGTCTCATTCCTCATCTGCTTTTCCCAATCTTAACAATCAGGCAGATCTGAATTATATTTCCCTATTCAAACGTGCTGCTCTTTATATACACTTAAAACTTTATGTAGCTTTACAGTTCTCAGGTAAGGAAAAAAAAAAGAGTACAGGTAGTTAGCAAAAAGACAACGTTTTCCATCCTAATAAACATTGAATTCAAAACTACACACTTTAAGCGGAACAGAAACTGCTCATTTTGTTTCATAATGTGAGTTCAAAACAAACATGTTTGCATTTTAGTTATTTTGGTTTGGTTTGATTTTTTTAGAATAAGGTTTTTTTTTTCTCCCCCAAGGAAAAAAATTTTCCACGGAAAGCAAAAGGTTACAACAAAACCATACTAGAATTTTTTTGTCCAAAAATGTTGCCCACAACTTCATACAATTTAACAGCTACCCATACTGTTGTACAACTGCCATCATTTATTTCTGTGGCACAGTATTTCCTCAAAATCTATTGTGTCTTTTATGTGTAATGCACATAAATTATTTTTTAAGCAGTAATGCATTGTGACAATTGCCGAAATACAAGCATGTGTAATATGCCATGACATTTACAAAGACTACAATCGCTTCTTAGAGAGGTACTGTAATTGTTTTTCAGAACTAAACAGGAAATAAAAAGCCGAAGTCTACAGTGCATTATACATAATTGGCCAATCATCAAAATGACCAAGTAAGTTCAGGACTCAGCCTGTGTGTTAAACACAGCGAAGGAAGTGGCATATATTAACTAAGCTTCTGTATTTTATTTTCATTTCAAACCATATTACTAGAGCTGTGAGAGCTTGGGAAAAAAGAGTGGCCTGGCAGTACACACTTCTCTAAGAAGCTCTTCAAGCTGTAGAGCCTTGGGAGAACTTCAATAAAGCCCCTTGCTTTTCCTTTTCCATATGCCTCCAACTTTGGTTCAACAAGTCCTTATTTGCTGTGCCAAAAACTTAAGCAGGCATTTTCAAATGAACAGTTTAAAACATAATAATTGAAAGTTATATAGCACATCTCATCCCAAAGGATCCTGAAGCACTTTAAAAAGCTATCAGACTAACTCCATACTGTCTCACAGCAGCCAGATTTCTCCTGCCTTCAGCTGCAGCTCTCCCCGTGCAAAGGCAGTCGGAACTGGGCCCTGCAACCAGTGAGGAAAGATGGAGGTATGAGAAAGTAGCTGAAGCTGTAGCTGGTGAGTGAAACCAAGCACATTGCTCCCTGCAGGACACCACTGTGCATCACACAGCTCTGACAGCAGTGCAAAAATTTGTCACTGAAGAAATGCTGTGCAGACACTGCCCATCAACTGCCTGACACTGCTCATTTCAGGAGCTGCTGAGAGTTCAACAGAGAGTTGAATAAAAGCGTTTGCATCAATCTCAGCAACTCTTCAATGCACTTCTCTCTGAATCAGCAGAAGGTGTGTGTGCCTGTTTATCAGCTCCAGATTTTATCCAGAAATGTTGCTACAGCTTCTATCTGATTTTCCCAATTCATTACTTACTGTCTGCAGCACTAGCTGAAATGAGATTAGACCTCCTTCCCTTCTGAATGTGTTCAGTAATTTAGAGGATTTATTCTCTTTTTTTTGGTCTCTCTGTAGAGATCCAAGCTCTATTGATATTTTACACTACTTTCAGTGGCCAAAATCTAATGTTAGAAAATCAGGATTAGAGTTCCAAAAATATCCAAGCCCTGTAGCAATTTTTCCATGCTTGGTGTAATGTTTGTTCCTAACACAGATTGATTTGTTACTATGAAAAAAATCAAAGGGTGTTTCCCATAACAGCTAACTCTCTAAGTGTATATAATTTATATATACAGTTTATTAAACTATTTTACATACAACTAAAATATAAACAATTCTGAGGTCAAAGGTTATCAGGGCATCTGACAGTTTGTGTTTAAATATTTATGGAAATTGTCACAAAGAACAAGCACTTACCCAAAATCTTTCTGTACCTTTTAAACTACCCAGACAAGATTTAAATATTCACATCCTTCCTTAACAACCAGGGATTAAGCCCATGGCAAACTCCCCCACCTTCTATCCCTTACAGAGCTCCAATTACCATCAAAACACATAAACTCCAAAATTCATAGAAAAGAATGTATTTTGCAAAATCACCTCAACATCAATCAGCACACTGAGGCTTTTCTAGTAAGGAATGACATTAACAAAGGATTTACAGACACCTGCCTCCTCTCTTTAGAGTGAAAGGGGATGCCTTTGCTCATTTTAACTACAAAAGTATGATACTGGAAAGTCATTCTAAATAGTCCAAAGATAGTCTAGATTGTCCAAAGCTGTTTGGAGCTTCCTAAATCAAAACTAGTGTCTTTTTAAGTTCAGTCTGGAGCTAATACCTGTAGATTACAAAGCAGCAGGACCTTGTGCTATTACACCGGCATCTATTAAATAGGCGACATCCTTCTTTATCAGTCTGTTCAGCTGGAGTTCTGGTCTAATCAAGGCTGCACTGCAGCCACCTTATCTGCAAGTGGCAAAGACTCCTGGTCCACATCAGAAAGAGACAAGCTTTTTTCTGTGCACAAATCTGCCCCAAAGAAGAATCCTGACTAAGCATCTTAAAAAAGGTAGAAAACACCAGGCTGGCTACACCATCTCTTCTCTTCCCCAAATCCTCCACCCCATTCCTTCCATCTGCAGCTATACTTTCATTTATATTAGGAACAGGTTTCAGCCCATAAAGGTCCCCCTCTGACCTCAGACTTACCCCACACTGAACTAGGCACAAGGCACTGCTGGCTGAATTGGACACAGTGTTGTTTTAAAGCTGGGTGGCATTAGCCAACTGCAAACCTTTCAGACTTTACCTCCTAATTAAGGGCTTCACTACGCTGGGAAATTTACCAGCATAGTTATAGTGGCTTAATTATAACTGTTATAATTATGATATAAATATAACTCTCTATTTCAACATTCATATAAGACTATGAGTGCTTATCTCTGGTTTAGTTTATGTCACTATGAAAGCTGTTTAAGGAGAAAAAGATATCTTTACTTCATACTAAATATAACCAAAAGGGGAGTTATACTGGCCAGACTGGTGTAATTACAACTGATAAAATTATCCCGGTACAACCAAGCCAACAAATGTTCCCCTGCACACAGCAGAGTCACGTACATGTTAAGAGGATGAAAAAGCAGCAGGAAGCTCATGGAGTCCCACCTGACAGCCTCCTTGGGAAGGAAATGCCCTTCAGCACTTACTGAGATTGTGCAGAAGGGGATGAAGACCGACAATTGAGAGAATACTTAAATTTCAGTGGGTGACACAGGTAGTACCAGCTACAAACACTCTGACTTGGCAGCTATACTTGTGCAAAGTGCCAGCATTCAATCAGAACTGATCAAGAGCTCTACTCACTTCTCAGTGAAATAGTAGCACTTGTAATAGCTGACCAGCACTGGCTCAGAGCAGGGAAGAATGCCAGCTGCCCAGTGCTCCTTGGGGACCCTTGTGGAAAAATATAAGCTTATGTGGTTTACTTAGGAAGCAGCGCTAATATTTGACTTCCTCAAATTAGGAAGCAACTACAGTGTGAACCTGGCATCTCTAATATTTGTTTCTTTCACTAATAAGTTCCTGACATTTCAGATCCTTATGTACTGACGTGACCCTCCACGTGCAATTAGTGTTGCTCTGCATTTTGACAGAGGTTCACAGGAACTGGATTTTTTTGCGTTCATTGAATATTGAAAAACTTACGAGACTACTGATTCCAATTTTTAAAGAAACATGTTTAAGCCAACATTTCACTGGGCATTATCCATTATTTTTCTCAACAGAAAAATAATCAGAAATAATTCCATCTATCCTTCAAAGACAATTTTGAAGAATACACATTCTTCTTTATAACAAACTGATAACACTAACAATATACAATACCTTTTAAGCCTTTCACAATAAAGAGAAAAAAGGTATGACTTGCTGTCAATTATTTAGCTTAAGCTCTGGATGTTTCACTTTATTCAAATAGATCTCACCTTATAGAGAACTGTCAGAAAATTGGCTAGACTGTGTTTTCTCAGCAGTGAGCTTTCTGAATCACTTTAAGAGTTCTGTTCAAAAGCCATTTGCTTATATTTGCATGATCTCAGTTGCTCTTGATTGTTCAAATTTACAAACTCCAGCCTAAAAAAAATGAATTTCGACCAGACAGAAACCAATTCCACCTGGAACAGGGATACAGGGCCCATGGCATGGGTGAAGATAGAATGACATACAGCTAACTTTGGAAATCCAGGAAATAATCTCCTGAAAACTCAAGAAGATTTACGCCTTTCTAATCCAATCATAATTCACTTCTACAAAACATGGAATGAAATCCCCAGAGAATCATCCAAGGAAATTCTTTGAGCAGACATATGGGGAAATTCCTCAGTAAAGGTAAGAGGTCATATATTAACCTGAGACAACTGAATAAAGGAATAGTGATAGTCTCCAATCCTTATAAGAATTGTCATTTTCTGAGAGCAGTATAGGTGAAAAAGGGTGAAAACACAGCAACACAGATATACACAGCATTTCTTCTTGAAATTCTATTAACCAATAGGTTAAATTCACTGCAGTTAAATTCACAGGAGTGCAGATTTTAAGAAGATCCAGGAGGCTAACACATGATTTCTGCTAAGAAAAACAGAAACCCAGAAACAACAAGGTTTCAGTCACCAGTGGCCACTTCAAACATGCAATGCTTGCAGTGCAATACAGAATCAGGTCCAAATGTACTCTTATTTCTTGCTAAAATTGCTCTAAGTAGGTGTCATTGGTCCTTTCCAGCAAACTCAGTAGAAACAGAAGGAAAAACAGCATTTTGTTACAGTCAAGCTTCAAGATAAACCCAATGTCTTTTCTTTCCCTGAAACTCAAGGAAAGATGAATAGACAAGTAAAACTTAAAGCACTGTACTCTATATTCCATTCAAGAACGTAATTTTAAAGTGCACTATGGACTTCAATTACCTTTAAATAGTCCTGCCAAGCCACTTCAAGTAGGGCACAAGTGCTAAAAAGCACGTTATGTGAATGTATAAACAGGAACTGAAGCTAATTCTCTCCAACAAATCCTTAAAAAACACCAAGTGAAAGCAAAGAGAAATGAAAAAAAAATAGTGTCATTTGAGGCTTCTCAATAGATGTTCTTTCCTAATTCTATCCCCCAGCCCATACATTCGGCCCTTTAGAGGCAGACCATGTAGGGAGGACAGATGGAATGAAGTGTAAGGGGCCTGTTTGTACAATGCATGGATAGGGGGAGTGCTGCCACACTCTTCAAATTCATCAGGAGACAAGGATTTACATTCTCTGTTGAAGGCTGGACCAGGAGATTCAAAAGAGTTATGCTGTCACTTGAGAAGCCAGCTTGAAATACATGTGGCCCATAATATTCCATGAGTTATTGCACTCCAGTGCATAGGTATAGACTAGGTTAAGAGGGTGTAATCAGAACCAGAAAGTAAGGATGTTCCAGGATGACATGTTGCTTATCAATATCTGCTTGAGTAAAATAATGCTCTTTATGACATAAGTATTTTCCAGAACTCTAATGCATACAAGTACATATATACATACACACACACACTGTCCCTACAGGACTGTCAAAGTAATCTTTCTGATTCTAATGGTACAGATTCCAAACTCCAGAAAGATTCCTTGAGCTCTTTTTCGATCTGATGCTAGGGTTTGGTGGTTTGTTGGGTGTTTTAGGATTGTTTTTCAAAGCTCATGGAAAAAAAAGCAAGTAGGAATAGAAACACAGAATGGAAGGATTTAAAAGGACCTAGAGCCCTATAAGCAGAAAAGATCCATCATGATAAAACCATGGAGAAGAAACAGATGTGGAGTCCAGCAGTCTCTAAAGACTGGAACAAAGAGTGATGGGTCAATTTTATATCCATTTGCTTTCTCTTTTCTCCTTCATGAATACTGTGATTGTGCTTCTTCAGTGATTATTCAGCCATTAAAAAAACCCAAAACCTGATCTACTGAGATGTTAAAGCATTGTCTGTTTGATAAGTGCCTGTTTTTTTCATTTATATGAGTTGCAAATGTCTTCCAGAAGACAGTGCTGGTAATAGAAATTTATGTTTCTAGAAGTTTAGTAACAAATGGGCCAGGAGGCTTATTGGGAGTATTTTGCAGTGTTTCACAGTTACTTACTTACGTTAAGGCTTTAAGAATAGTTTAATACTCTATTCTTCCAGAAAGCAGACTTTTTAGCATATTACACTTCAGGTTTTACAGGCACCATTCAAGATTTCTCTCTTGGAGAAAATGGGATATCTGATAAGCATAATAAACATGACATAGTTTAAGAAGTGTTTTTCGAATGAGCTTCTTTATTTATAGCACTGACCTTGAAATAACAGATACTTTAGATGAAGGGCTTTATGTGCTCCAGCTAAAGTTCACTGAAGATATGGAAAAGATACCTATACCACTGTTATTTCTATTAAAAAAATGGGTAAGACTAGTAGCATTTGCAAGACATGTGAGATTTTACACTTGATTTCTTATTCTGTGTTGATTTAAGTGATCAGCCTACCTCCTCTCAGGACACTGCAGTCTAATAGACTGAACATGAAGCTGCCAGGTAAGATTCTTTGGAGCCATATCTTCCCATTGCTTGCACACAACTGACTGAACAGCTGAGCTCCACAATTTTATATCCTGATTTGATCAATGCAGCATTCCTGGGGCAAAGTATTTACAGCCAGGTCAAGCACCAGACTACTCTTACTTCCTGAATGAAACACAAATGCAAAATCTCAAAGGATTCACATCCTGAGCTCTCTGCATTTCCATCTCCCAAACCATAAAAGAAGGACAATACAGGAAAAGAATTCAAGAGGAAATCTCTGCTGAACCAAGACCAAACCTCGCTCAGTGGGAAACATGTCTTTTTGTTTTCCTATTATTCAGAATTTATTCAGAATCAACTTCCCTCTCTGTTTCCTTGTCTTCAACTGCTTCATCTTTCAGTCTGTGCTGCCCTTCCTTGTGATCACTCCTAAGCAGCAAATGTAGCTTCTGATCACAAACAAATATGCATCAAGTTGTCTTTTCTGCAAGTTGGCACTGAGGCATTGCCTCCAGTAATGTGTGGTTGTGCCCTTCTGCATAAAAATGGCTTTATACTAAAGCCACGAAAATGCTGTCCAAACAAAATTTCATTTCACTCTCTAAAACCTGAAAAGCTGAATCTTATATGCCCTCCCTCCCTGTTCATAGCCAGCTTTACCAGTAGGTCTACATAAAAGGAAGAATATAAGAAAGTAGCATGAATATTTCTATTGATGGCTGCAACAGGAGAGAAGGAAAAACGTGTCATTCTTCCCTTTCAAGAAATCATAATCTTTCCTCTACATATGCCATGTTACAAGGGACTTTTCTTGTGTGAGACTGAGGCAAAAGCTGCAGAGGCAGGGAAAGTGGTACAAAGCATAGAGGGGTTTTTCCTGTTTATTTTACCCAGAGTATTTAATTTTTTTACATTAGGGTATCCTCCACTAATCTTAAATCTGTCAGATGCTAACAAAGATAAGGTTGCTGTATTTGGAAAGGAATGGGCAGGACAAATTTCCAGGTTTTCTGCCATGAGTATCAGAACGATAAAGCCTTCTTCTCTCAAGTGAAACAGTTAAGAAATTCATGGTTTATCCTAATCTGAAACAGCATTGCCTAGAGGTCCCAAATGCAGAGCTGAAAATATGCAACAATCTTTGGTGTATTAGGAGTTGTAGATCATTTACATGCTTGGCAAGGCAGTTTAAGATCATTGTTTACTGTTAAGAAGTTCTCAAGTGTTTATTGAAAAATATGTTAAATGTGAAACTTTTAAGTATCTTCTATTAGAAAAAATCTTCAAGATAGACAGATGCAAATACATAATGACTGCCATATGTCAAAAGGATTTCATGGTTAAAAAATGGACTTAAACAATGTCCCTCTGAGTTCTCATAAACCCAGGTTTTTAAAGTTTTTTTCTTTTAAATAAGATCTGGAGGTTTTCTGCCAAGAAAAGTTTTATCAGTGGAAAATAAAAATTCTTGACCTTCCTATATCTCACAGAATATTTATCTTCCTACAGAGATCTCTGCTTATATCATTACTAGTAGACCTAAAGGATATTAACTAGATATATCCCTTATTGAGTCCATACTTGTAAGAATTCAAGTGTATCACATTAACTTTGTGTTTTAAGGAGAATTCAAAATACTCTTTGTTTACTGTTTCTCCAGAGGATAGATTTCCTGGGAGTTCTGGAAATTCTCTGGGTTTAGACTTTGAAAGACTGAAGAAGAAAAAGCAGGAGTAATGTCTACTGTAAACCAAAATGCCTTTCTGAAACCCACAAAGATCTGCTGATGGGAAATCACAAGTCTCCATTAGCATCTTTATCACTAGGTTACATGTCCTGCTTTTTAAAGTTTGTTAGAGGTAATGCAATTACAAATTAATTGTGGTTCTGTTTTGGTTTTGATGCTTAGAAACTAGCTATGTAAATAGATTTTTTTTCCCTATTACTTCACTGACATCTGTAGACATGAAACAGATGTACCTAAGCAGCTTCATTAACTATAAAAGATAATAAAATATTGTCAGGAACTTGGGATTCTATCTTAATTATCGTGGATATCACAGTAATGTCACAAAGGAAATGTTAGAAGATTCCAGGAATGCAGCTGCCTGCTTATAAATTAGTTTGGGGTTTTTTTTCCCCACAAACTACATGGGCAAATGAAAAATAATCTTCTGTTTTCCAGCTAAACCAAACTGACCAGTGCCAAGTCACTAACAAAGAAACAAAACAAAACAATTCTGTATTTCCTGTTTCAGGAGTCATCTGCACATTTGCATGTCTGCCTGAAGCATTCTCGATTAGTTCAGCTATCCCAGCTAGTCCCAACTAGCTTTCCCTATTAAACATTTAGCACTCTGCCTAAGACACTTAAATGGCTGATTTAAAACACTTTTTGCTACGAACTGAAATCTGATCTTCTCTTTCTCCTGGAAGTGAAATACCCAGCGTGTTAATGCTGCAAACTAAATCCTAACATAGTCAAACAAACCCAGCATTAACCACTTGAACTTCTGCTGTTAAGGTTCAAATTTGACTCAGAATTGTCAAGTGTAACCTTCTCTTACAAGGCTGCTTTAAACACATATAAGTGCAGTTCAAGACCACATCTGGAATGGAAAAGCCAGGTTTCCAGTTTGATCTTACAGGGGCCCTACTAGCTGTCAACTCCTTATAACCTTTCGATAAAAGAATTCAAGTAAGAGATAACCAGACTCTGCACTACTTGAATGAACTAGAACTCAACTCTTCAAAAGCATCTTGAATTTTGCAGCACTGTGACATGACAAACTGGAAATTCCGTCTCAATTCCACTTAATATAATGATAACAAAGGACTTACAATGAATAATGAAAATATCACAGGGAACACAGTTGCTTTCATGCCACTTATTTTGATACTGCATTGATTTTTTTTAATACTATTTTGTCAATTTTGTGAGAATTACCCAAAAATCTTGTCATAGTCAAGACGCCCCATATGCTGCCAGAAAGTGTTAGCAGCAGAGCAGAGAAAAAAAAAATGTGAGCTTTTGACACAGGGTGAGGTGTTAGAGGGTAGAGTGACACAAACAAAATTACCTGGTTATTTCTGCCACAAGGATGAGCAATCGAATCTGCTACAACTGTTGAGAGGGAAATTATCTTCTTAAGGTTTCAACCTCTTATCACTTGGATGGCTGAATCAATCCACAGCTCAGCTGGCTACTCTTAAGTAAGGCACCATCAGACTCAGGAGAAAATAATTGAAAAATGTAGTTACCACCCCTTAATTACTTTTTTTATGTTTAACTAAAGGTGCCTTTTTAAAAATTACAGAACTAAAGGAAGCCTCAGTAATTAGATATTTAACATATGCATACATGGGCATGCAATGCTTTCACAATGAAAGAGCATGACTTATTTACTCTCATTTCAGTTTCAACAGGATCTCATTCTGCAAGCAAAGTTTCACATCCTTAAAACTGACCATAAAGCAGCCATCTGGCACTGAACAAATGTTCTGCAAGGGATACATTTGTTTTAAAATATATTGCATAGATTTTGTTAATGCTACTTACTGAAGGGTTATACAGCTTTGTTTTACCATTTTTAACTTGGATCCAAAGCAACCATAATGCAGAAGTGCCTCTTGTTCCCACTCTAATCCAAAGAAAATCAATGGGTTCTTCCTAGATTAACACTGAGCTTTGAAATTCTTCAAAGCATCTGCTAGGCAGAACTGTGGACTATAATTTGTACTGAAGTGCAAACAATAAAATAACATTTGCTTAGTTGACCACAGTTACCATGGGAAGAAGGAAAAGAAGACAGGAAGAGTTGGAAACATATCCTTCCACTCAGAGAATCACAAGAATAGACTATGACTTGGGATATCCAAGTTATAACATCCAGTTCCAAAAAGTGTTCTTGGGAAGAAACATAAGATTGACTGTTGAAGAGGACATAAATCCTCCCAAGGAATTATAGCAAGAATATTATTATATTAGAAGAAATATGATCTGAGACTAAGGGCCAAACGGTAAAGAGAGAAGAAAATTGACTTCAGACTGGATTGTGATAAACTCCAGTGAGATATTCTGAAGATGCTGTATATGGGAACAATTTCTCTCTCAGTAGATACATGGGAGCTGGACCTGTCAGAGAGAATACATTGCTGTACACCAAATAAATAGCAAGTCATCTAAATACATACTAAAATCCTTCAGACTCATGGGGAAGAATTTGAACAAGTAGGAAAAAAGCCCATATTATTGGGAGTATCTTGGGCAGTTCAGGGAAAAGAATAATCAAGTAGGAAAATTAAATAAAAATATTTTCCATGGTTGAAAGGTTTTGATGCGCTCTTCCACAGAAAACTTTCCAATTTACATTAAACTCACATGAGTTAGAATTTCTCAGGCACACAAAGTCCCAAGATATAAAAGTCCTTGGAGGCCATAAAAGGCTCAGGAAACACGTGGAAATAACTGGAGACTTCTAGCCACAAACCTTCTGAGCCAAAGCTCTATCTTGCCTTGTGAACCCAAAGGGCTAAACAGACCAGTGCCTTGTTTAGGGGCTCCTGCTATCGGAAAACTGAAACAGTTTCTTGAAGCCATTTAGGCAATGAAACAATTACTGCTGCTTTTAATATCTTCTTGCCCTGGGCAACCACCTGTGTCACTGAGTGTACATATTGCAGAGCTGGCCCTGGCAGCCAAACACAGTGGGTCAGGCAGTCTCAGTGACACAAAAACAATGAGAGGAGATAGCACAGCTGCAGAAACCTGCCTGAGGCTCTCTGGCTTACAGGATTTTAAAGGAGAGTTTGCCGCACTGACAGTTATGGACAGTTTTCCCACACAAAGCCATTAGAAAATGGTGTGTCCTTGGCCAGCCCCGAGCCCCCAAACAGCTTTCACTTTATCAAGATTAAAGGAAGACGAGGCAGCTGGGGCTAATAAGTTGCAAATCAATGCCATTAGCAAAGAGAGTAAAGAAGGAAAAAAGATCCAAGCCTTGCAGAAGCTAAAGCTTTCAGCTCTGCCTCTCGCTGTGTACAAACTGACTGTACAGTTTGTCCTGGTTCTTCTCGGATTTGTCCTCAGATTCAGGGAGTTAAAAAATACAGAAGATGTCTGAATTTCCTCTTTATTAAACATGTATGTAGTTTACATATATGCAGCTGTATGTATACACATTTTGCTTTTGACTACACTGGACTTTGCATCAGACCTTGCATAATAGTTTTAGGATTCAAGAAGAGTAGCGCCTATGATTAGTGAGTTTATGGAATTTAATTTCACTTTCTATGACCTACCACGGGTATGGACAGCACTGACCTACTTCATGGTATGGTACCTTCACACCTTCTCAGTGTTTCAGAGCTAATGATGACAAACAGACTGGTAAACTCAGCAGCAGTCAGGAACATTCCTATGCGTTAGCATGGGATCAGCTTTTCTGTAAAACTGTTTCAACCAGCTCTGGGCATGTTTTCAGCCCATGTCAGCAAACTCTGTCCCATAGAACTCATAATCATTGTTTCTGTGCTCTGACACAGGCTGTTGGCATTGCAGCCTCTTCACTTTGGAGAAGTGATTTTACTGGTGCATCCACAGACCACTGAGCCAGTTGGCCTCATGTTCATTTCTCCTGAACTACTGGCTTTACCAACCTGGATTCACGCTGCATGAGGAACTTCTAAAGGAATAAACACAAAATTAAAAAGGTGCCTTTGTTAGCAGAGAAACGGCAACTCATTAAAATGTTTTTACAGTTGTTTAACGACTTATTTGGATTATTCTGTTTCACAAAGTAACTTGTTTGTGTACACCAATGCATTCTGCCTTTATAACTCTGTCTTAATGAATGAAAATGAACTGTCACATTTCCCTGAGCAATATTCATTTACATACACATATTTTAATCTCTTTCACAACATTAATTTAGTCCGTTATAATCTCCCTTGTCACTCCTTTGCTCCTTTCTAATTTAAAATCTGCCCAATTCTTTCAAAAATTAGCAATGAATTATTATTATGCATTTTCATCTATGTTCTATAGAAATAAATCTTCTCCTTTAATGCATTTCCTTTCTTTGTAAGCAATGATGATTTATACATCAGACAGATGTATACAGAGCTTTTGAATAGCTCTAATGAGAAAGATTTTTATTTCCACTTTCTACTAACAAGGAAAAATCACCTGGATTGTGTGGCTTATAAACATTTCCCCACTTAAGTAGCACTGCAAAAGAACAAGCATCAGACATACAAAAGCATTATGAGGCTGTGGTGTTGTGCATTCTGGAAACTCAGAGGGAAAATCAGGAACTAAAATACTTTATTTATAAAGTATTGACTTGAGTTTTTGAGAGAATGATGGAGGGTAAGGGGGAATGGAGCTCAGAGAAAAACCAAGCAAAGAATGGCAGGATATCTGTGTGGGTCCAAGTGGAGAAAATGCCTTGAATTCCCAATTAGCTCAGTAAACAGCTTAGCTCATGTCACTAAGACAACAGATTGACTGAATGTCAGCTGGAAAATTATTCCACAGTGAGTGATTTTCAGACCAACAAGCAAGGACAGAGAAGACTGTAGGAAAAACTCCTAAAAAAAAATAAGGTGAGGAAAAAAAAATTAAGAGTCCAGACAAAGACCTGTATGGTTTCAGAATCAGAGGAAGTACCAGTGCATTTGAACCCATTAAAGCATTGAAGTGGAAATTTTATTTTACTAGTTCTTCCTCTTACAAGCTGGATAGTATTCCTTAAAACAAAGCCCCTCTCAGTGGCCTTGCTCCCTATTCCCAGCTAAAATCTGCTTAGCGTTTATCTAAGGCTAAAAAGCATATTTACTCCCAACCAGGAAACAGCAATCTTCAAGCACCAGATTTAGAACAGTGGCATTTTATTTTGCATTTAATGTATTATATTGTTAGGAGGCCATGTTATTTTTATAGCATTCTACTTCATATAAAACTCCAACGATAAACTGAAAGATTAATATAGTTCAAAGATCAAGATCTTCAGCCAATATATCCACAATAGGGACACTGCTACCAATTGCAAGAGGAATATACTCATCTTTATTTTCTCATTTCCCTTACAGAGAAGAATATAAGGTCTAGAATAAAAAAATACTGGTCTTGATCTTTGCACACTGACAGGGAGCCCCAGTGAAAAATAATAGTGAGTTCTGCTGACACAGATGTGTTGTAAGACCAACTTTTTCTGCTCATGAATTTTCTCACAACAAGCTTCTCCAAGCTGACATGACATCTGAAGGGCAGAACTCCAACAGAACAGTGTCATCCTTTTATATGGGCTATTTTACATATCTTCCCATAAATTGAAACATATGAAAAGTACTTACTTTTGCCATCTGCAACCAAATCAACCCATTTGATCCAAAGCTTGCCCAAGCTAGGGACAAGGCTTAAATAAGGCTTTGGTTCACTTTCTAAATGCAGATAAGATGTTTTATGGCTATTTCCAGAAACCAAACCTTCACTATATTTCAGCATCATGTTACCTTCATACACACATAGGTGTTTACTTATTTGTTAATAAAATCTATCCTGCCTTATTGTAAAAGCTCTACATTTTCTTCTCTGAATCTTCTCAGAAACAGGCTAAAAGCATAATAAAAGATCTTCCATTTATTTTATTTTCTCCCCATCATTCATTATTGGAACATATATATTAGCATACTTAAAATACACTCTGAAACTGTGATTTTAATATACTTTATTGAAAAAATTACACAGTCTGAAATTGTTTTCAATGGGACAAAGCAATGGTCACCTCTATCTACCAAGTCCTTTTTTGATGAATCATGACTACCATATGCCAAATTCACATCTGCATGACTCGCAAAGTAAAAAGATAAATCTTTTTTCAACATATCTTTAGGAATTTATATCACCAACAGTTTAAAATCATGAAATGCTGATGCTCTGACTATATTTCATGTCCTCTATGTTGCACCATTTCCCAGTTCACAGTTTATCCATGGATTAGCATGCCAATTGAACACATCAGTCAATGTCACCTTGAGAAAATTGTCAATAGCAGAGGAAGAAGAACAAGAGAAGGTTTAGCACTAAGGCCTGAGACACCACCACATTCCCTTGCATTTTCCTAAAGAAAAACAAACAAACAAACGAAAATAAATACAAGCCATTACAGTCAATTATGATTATTTACCAAACTTCAGAGGCATAAGAACACTGGTGCAAACAACAAAATCCACGAATTAAATACACTCAGGAAGTAATACAGGTGCACCTTTTGAGTGGAACAAGTGGGGATTGTAGACTGAAAGTGAGCATTCTCAACAAGGATTACAAATTCCCTCCCCACCATATTTTATGTCTCATTCTACATTCCATTACACCGTCAGAGGCATGAAACAAAGCTACTCCAGAGTAAAAAGGATGTCTATGAACATGTGCTGTACAAGCCACTGGAATCACATCTCGGTCTCTACGAGATCTCCTTGGCATGTACAAAGAGTATTATGCAGAACACAGAGTAGCAAATACGTGTAGCAGAATGATCACTCTCCCTCCCAAGCAATATTATATGAACATAACGAGTATTGCATGACAGCTGAGCTGCTGCCGCCGGTTACTGAGAGAAACATTAACAGCACAAAGTTCCCAACCATCTCTAATGAGGAATCTTGTGGTCAACGTTTGAGCCAGAGCAAGTTCTCAGATATTCCTGGCTGCCTGTTTGTGCTCATATCCTACCACGTTCTCTTACACGACACAAAGCAGTCTGCTAAAGCAGTAAGTCAAGACATTGAATATGAACACAAAAAACATTTGCAGCACTTACAATGTAACTCACTTCTCTTAATACTGAGCGTTTTCTGAATATTTCCTTCCAATATTTCATTTTGGAAGACAGTTTTCCTATTTACTTTTTTTTTTTTAAAGAAATGAAACATCTACCAGAGTCCAAAAGAAAGGAAAAGAAACTTACTTCAGGGTGAAATCCATGACAAGATTCTGGGCGTCGTCTTATCTTCTGAGATTTTAAACGTTCACATTTAAGGGATTCATTATGTACAAGGCAGTTAAGGAGGGATGTTCTGAGAACTGCATTTTTATGGGAGTATGTTGAAATGAACACAGTGAAAATCTTCTAGCTCCTTCCTCCCTCTCCATCGAACCCCCAAGGTGATATGTGTGGTTACCACAAGAAAAAGAAAGTAATTCTAGTGCTTTCCTCTCCATAGTTTTAACAGTATCATGTGCACTTACACTGCTAACTTGTCTTTCTGTAAGTGTGCAACAAAAGCACACTGCAGGCTGCTTTTGGCAAATTCCAGCTTATGGCAGAAAACAAATCCTGAAGTACAGAACAGCATAAAATAGGAAGTGGGGCAACTAAAACTCAAGTGATATATTTACTTTGTTACATTGCTATACTTTTGGAAAGCAGGATTCTGAAATATTTTCAATGCTCCAGTTTAACCCTAAAATAAAGAGGTATCTCTATTGCACGGAGTTTTATAAGTTCCAATATCAGGAACTCAACTCTTATAAGGAAATTACATAGTTAAGGCCTAATTTGTAACATGTTCAGCTATCTAAAGATGACTATGACCTTATTCTACCTAAAGATCCACATAATGTGTTTGCTTAATTCATATTGGTCATTTAAAAAAAATAAAAAGTGAATTCTCATTAAAAAAAAAGAACACATTCTAGTTGGCTTCATTTCAAACAGCCCCAGCACTTTATGGGTGATGATGTCATGCAATGCAAGTTTTACATTATAAAAGATCTTCCAATATTTGCATCTTGAATCTCTTTCTGACAAATTTGTAGAGAAAAGGATATACCTTATTTCTATAGGTGCCATGGTAATTGGTGGGATAGAATCACAGAAGCACTCATTATCTACTACCACCATGAAGAGGTTGCTGCTTGGGATTTGCTGGATAACAAAAGACCTGCAAATTAAAAAGAAAACAAATAATGGTGACATTATCTGCATTTCTGAGCCACAGGTCCTGTTAGGGTTTTCTGAACTTGTCAGCACTGCCTGTAATACTGTCACAAGTACCATTGACTTTTTGTTGTATCTCCACACCTTGTAGAAGCAGAAGGCACTGGGCAATGCACATCCAGCTGTGTGTTTATGGTCTGGAATGAAACTGAACCCCAAAAATAAGGAAGGTTCTTCTGCAGCCATGTACTGAGAGCTCATGGTCCCAAACTTTAGCCTCTACAATGGTATTAGGGCCTTGATGCACTCTGGGTCTCACTTGAAGCAACAGGAACTACTTATCTCAGCTTTCATCTGTCCTCTTGAGAGCCATTGTATTACTGAGCCAACAAAACAGAGATTGAGCCTCAAAATCTTCCTAAGTGGAGAGATTTATTTTAGAATAATGATGACTTTGTGGTACAAATATGGTGATAGCTCAGCACCACATTTGAATTAAGACAAAGCAGGCAACTAAAAAGGAGAGAGAAAAATAAAGACATGGCTTATAAGAAGGAAAACACCCAGGGGAGACCAGGGAAGGATCCTGTGGGCACAGAGGATGCCCAGAGTTTCAATGAGCTGAACCCTTAAGAACATACCATAGAGAAAAGGGGCAGAAGGCAAAGCCAAACAGGCACTGTTTGGCATTTTTTTGAAATTCAGGACACAACACAAAGAAAGGGTTCAGATCCAATTATTGATGAATTTTTAAAATAATCTGTTAGAATTTATATACCGTATCAGCAGAGTATCTGCCATATCAAATATCATTGAAATCTGACAATTCCAGGAATAAGGTGTTTTTCAGCGTGGTTTGCTGGTAAATGTACAGAACGTTAAGTGAGGGTTTGAGCACCAAGAAGATGTGGAGAGAAACATATTTTTCCTTAGACATCTTTCTTTAAAATACATATTGTCTTACTAAAATAACTCCCTGCTTTTTCCAAAGATCACAGAAGACGAAATAGTGGAGAGGGCAGGGAATATTCAAACCTACCCTAAGAAAAAAAATACTGGAAAACTTACTATAAAAATCTTGCCAACGGAAAGATTAAACACTTTTCAGTATTTTTTAAACTTACTGAACCTCCATTAAAATTACACTTAGAGTGATCTGCAATATGTTAGCTTTATGTTTATACATGAAATATACATTTATGGCATAATGTAAAAGGCTGAACTTTATAAATGTACCTACCAAACAGCTGGAGCATGTAGCAAGACTGACATCATTGTAATGGAGCATCTGTGGCTTTGTGGATTTGTGTGTGGGAGAAATGGGGCCAATAAAAGGAACGGAGGGAAAATCTTTAGCAGACAATAACACCAAAATTGTAATGCATGAACTTCTCAAAACAGCTATGAATAAATCAAACACTAAAGGATAGAAAAACCATGATTTTTATTCCCAGAAATTGGCACAATTTGGATTTTGTGCCGTCTGAAATTCATATTTATTAAAACTAGCTCAGAAAAGGACCCCAAGGGCATAAAGTGCTGTAGCAATTAATTTAATGCTAAATGATTAATTTCTCTTTTTGCTAAGAAGGGGGTAATTAGTTTTCTGTTTTATCTATGGCGGGCTCAAACCCAAGGCCCTCTGTGAAACCCTTTTTTGTGACCCACGGCTGAATACTGAAGCCTGTGAAAAGCATGTACCACACAGCCAGGCTTAAAGGTGCCACTTCATGAAAGGTGGGCATATTTCCCATTTCATTTCTTCTTTCACCCACTTCCCTGGGGTGCTGTAAGGCTGTACAGTACAGACTGTTGATTCCTTGAAGTTGAGGGGGATTTCCTATCACTTTACCTAGCTGTGATGAAAAAATGAAGCACTTTAACCCAGAAGAAAGAAAGTTTCAACTACAGAACTACAATGCTGAGTAAATTACTATACAGCTACACTACCAAGTCTAGCAAAATTTTCTGTATCACTTAATTACTACAAGCCTTCATATTTTTTGACTTCTTCATCAATTTGGGGAATGCATTATATGCATGGATTGATGGAAATTATGAATTAAAGGAACTGCAAAGAGCAATATATTAGGCTAAGTAAAAAAACCCCTTTGCTATTCTAGGAATTGTATCATAGGAATCAACTAATTACACTGGTTCAGTTTACCAAACAGTGAATATTCTTACAAATCTACAGTCTGTTTCTCTAGTGCAGATGTTTGTGAAGTGTCTAGCCTTATGGTGACTGCCAGAGAATATAGGACTGCCATAAAGAGCCACAAAACAATGAAACTTTTGGCTCACTGCAGCATTTTTTTTCCATAGAGCACAACAATAACTAATATCTTGCAAAGCAAAACAACTGGCTTCTCGTCCATTCCACTAGAGGTAAATTAAAAAGAAAATGTTTTCTTCCACAAGCAGGATATGAATGTTTTCTCTTTCACAGTTCTCAAATATAATCTTGAAACGAAGTTGCAAAGCCAAGTGTGAGTCCTCACCAGTCATTGACTTGTGAGGCCACAGGCAAAGCATTAACATATCAACAAGTGAAGACAGAGGACTGAAGACCGAAATTGAGTTGAACAAATGAGTAAGGGCAAAAAAATGTCCATTTTATCTTTCTTTTCTATTAATAGTTTGCACAAATATACTTCTTTCAGCTGCTTTAATTTAGGATCATTTCACAGTCATGAGATGTCCTTACCCTCACCAGATCAATGGCAGAGAAGTTTCTGCCAGTCGTAATCACTGCAGTTGCTGTGTGGCTGTTCAGACAATTCACATGGCACTGCTTCCATGCCCAAGCTGGATAAAGCACACAATCATCCCAGCAGCAGCTCTGCTGTTTGAGTTGGGCCTTCAGTTTCCACGGTGACATGCATATGCATCTTTAAAATTCATTTTGAACATTCATGCCAGTAAGTCTCAGGAACCAAACATTCAGAGAAAACAAAAGGTGCATGAACACAGTCAGACCAAAGCCTTTCAAAGGCTGAAACATTCCACCAAAATGGTTCACTCTGCACGCCAAGGTTCAGCTGCAAGGGAGAAAAAACTCCAGCAAAGAGCTTCCATGTCTGCAGTGGGAAATAAAGTTGCTGACAAAGTAATGAAAATGGTATTATGTTTTAGTGAGCTCCACTGTGAGTCTCTAAAGTTTCCATTACAATAACTATTTCTGAACACCTGCTGGTTTAGGCTGGCATTTGTGTCACTGGCAATATGGAAGCCAAGTCTCAAGGACCAAGTAAGGGGGTTTGCTGAACATTTTGCTCATTTAACAATCAAAAGAAAGTCTATGTTTATTTGCCTTAATATTATGGAGAATGTTGCATGTTTTAAGGCTAAAGCTCTTTTTGTGTTAAGTAGAGTAAATCTTTTGATTTGAATCCTTTCCCTTTACACTACTATCATCACCATCATTTGACAGCGGCTGCACAGAAATAGCCTTGCATATATCTCCAAGTATAAAACAGAATGAACTATTTGGGTTCCTGCTGAAGCACATTGAGTCAATAAGAAGCTTACTAATAATTTCTCCTCCATCTTTCATCCACTGAGGAACTAGTATGGTTTATTTGATGTGCAGGTTCAGAGGCTTAAAACAGACCTGAAAACAAACCGTTTCTTAACTTTGTGGGGAAGGTGAGGAAGGAAGAAATTTAATACTTGAAAGGGGAAGAGAAAGAAGAAGGAAGAAAATCTAGTCATGCCAAACTATTTTGTTAATGAAGAAAAAATAAGAACCGAGAGTAAATCTGCAAGAAAGTCTGTATTTTGAGTCAGATTATTACATGATACTTTTGTCATATTACACACACATTATCTGTTTCTTTTTAACCTATTTTTGTATTGGTCCATATAAAAACATCTTCACAAATATCATACAAATTGATCTGTGGAAAAAAACCCCAGCTTCATGTTTTACTTTGAAATAGTAAATATTTGTTCAGAAAGAAATACTTCATCTGCTCCTTGAAAATTAATAGTTCATTGTGGAATGAAATAGGAAGAGACTTGGCATTCAAGTACTGCTGCAACTATAATTAAGCTTCGTAAAGTTGTGCTTATGAAGACGTGATAAGAAAGCACGTGTGTCTGGTGGCTAAATGACTCTTCCCACAGAGAGTCAGTTCATTCTAACTCCTTAACACACCCTAGAATTTGGAAATCATCATAACAGGACTGTAGTACAAATGGTGGAGGGCAGTCACACCAGCTGCCTTTATGCACATAGTTCAGGTTCCTACATAAGAAGGGTAATCACCTCCAGCTCTGGACAGAGCACATGCAGAGACATGGACTGTTCAAGGATAATTCAGAGCAGGAGCTTGGCTTTGGTGATCTGAGTCATCCTCTGCAGGAGGGTCCTTCTCTCTAATGGATGAATAGTGATCCTGCAGAGAAATGCATCCTGAGCAGGGTAAAACGTGATACCTACAGCTAAATGCAGGCTGCAACACCTGTTCTAAAAGAGCCAGCACTCTACATTCAAATCTAGTTGGTTGGGTTTTTTTTAAATTTGAATCTCCTCCTTTTGCTTGTATATATAAAATTTTTCATACAGTTATAATATATATTCTATTGTTATCATATCTTCCAAAGACTATGTTTAAAAAAAACCCAAACAACAAAAATCTCCCACACCTAATTCCAAAAATGTCAGTTCTTTTTCTTATTGTAAGAGTTACTTTCTCTTGTAAGGATAAATAATTAGAATATATACAGTAGAGGAGTGGGGACTGAGCTGATACCACCCTTGATGCATTGCCCTCTCTCCACATTGTGCTTCTTTCTCTTCCTTTCGTCTTCCAATCTCTGAACCTCTGGGATGGCAAAGTATTAGTAAGGCAACTGGGAGAGGGATAAACCCCTCTGGAAGGGAGGGAGATGTTCCAAGATGGAGGAAAGGACAGGATGACAGGACAAGCAGCGTCCTTTGGGAAAGGGATAGAGGGAAGCAGGTCACTAGCGGCTGCAGGAGGTGGCTTTGTCGTGAGTCCTCTGCAGCCTGTCTCCTTATGGATTTTGTAGCATCTCCCACATTGATACAAACAGGCACAGCAGGAGCAAGGTAGAACTGTGCCCTTTTTTCTCCCTATCTGTCCAGCTTACTGGCCAACTTGAGGATTGCATACTTCTGTAAGTCACATATTTGGTTTGTTAATGCAGGTCATTGCTTCACTACAAATACCTCAATCATAGGTGGCAAAATCTATATGTGGCAGGCTTAACATCTTGTCTCTGAAATGCTGTTGGCTTCAATTTTCCTTTCCTAGCATAGCTGGATCGATAACAGGCAAGGTAATTCTAGTTCAGACACGCAAGAGATGTGTCTTGTCCAGCTAAGCAAACCTAACCTTTAAGTTGTTTACTCTCTACTATTTGACTGTAGCATCTGCTATTAAAGGAAATCAATATTCCTGTTAAGCAGCCTAGTCTCTGTATTTCCATGCAGGAGAAGTAATCCATTTCCTTCTCCACTGATGTTAAGTTTTGGACAGAATATAAACTGAACACAGACCTGAGGTTTCCCTACTAATAAGCAGCCACTTACATAGTCCCAGAAACACCCAAGTTTAAGGAAACCTGTTGAATGCAACATATTTTATGAGGCACTGAAGGTGGGCCATGAAACAGTCATATTGGACTGTTCACACCTAGGATCTCAAATACCATCATTTCTTGGTCACTTGCACTGAACTATTTTCCTTTTCCTGGCTTGCAGACATGCTGCCATTAGCTGGTGGCCAGTGACACCACTACACGACTTGTTTCAGCAACAAAGAATGGTAATAAACCTCCTGAGAGCATTCAGAAATCTCTAATTTTCAGAACCACATTTCCCTATTTTCCTCAAACAGTTGTAAAGGTTGAAAAGTATTTGAGGGAACAAACTGAATGTCAAGCAGCATGGAAGCCTGAAGACACTTACAGAATAAGACTATGCCTGCAGAATCAAAAAATTTAGAGAAAATATCTTCCCATTATCCTGAAGAATGGAAGATATTTCTTTGTAACTTGAGGAGGATTTGAGCACAGCAACAACATTAAAAGCATTCAATTTGTCTAAAAACAATGCTGTGTGTTTCTTGTTAAAAAATTAATTCTTGTTTTCTCACAGAAATACTTCATTGTTGCACTTTGCTTTAAAACACCCTTGTTCATATGTAATAATTATTGATCTATATGCTGTATTTTACAATCAATATTCTCTTTTAATTTTACAAAAATACACTGCTGTTGTATCTGTGCTCATGACAACAGACGCTGTACAGTAGAATATATGGTCATGACAAACATATGGCTTAGGAGGGATTTTAGTCATATAAATATTTAAATAGCTGTTCAGATTCATTCTTAATTCCATGCTCAGGAGCTTTAACAGCCTGATTTAAGGGCAAAAAACCCCCATATGTGTATTTTCCATTTGTTTCTTTAATGACTACAGGAACACTATTACTATTGTTTAAAGTCACAGGGGGACTTACATTCAAATTATGATTAGAATAATAACACATTGTTGTGTTAGCTTATGTCACTCCTGCACATACACAGTCATACCAATCAGTTTTAGGTGGCAATAGAAAAGATCTTTTAAATACCAGTTGTTTTGCTTACGCAGACGAATCCTACAAAGAATAGAAGAAATTCACTGTGAGGAGTTTGAAATGAAACAAAGGGAGAATAATATTTTCAAACTGGCAACCTAAACACATACACAAAGATGTGAAAAAGTAGGTTGAATTTCCATGGTACTCAACTTAAATAGTCCTCACTGAGTGCTCTGGTGCTTGAGCACTGCTGTAAATTCAGCCATTTCCCTCCAGGCCTTGCAGTGTATTTTTTGTGTGCAAACCTCCATTAATGATGTTTGAGCAGTTTGGATTAAGATGAGTAGTTACTTTGCGATTACATTTCATATCTGTCAAATTTGATCTTTCCTATTTTTTAGAGAAAGAAAAAAAACATACCAGGAGCAGGGTACAGTAAATGGAAAATATTGTGCGCTCTGCACTCAAATATGTTACTCACATAATGTTGGTTGCAAACGTTCAACCCTAATGGTCTGGAACAAACTTTAAGCATTCAGCTGAAGTGCAGATATCCACTTTGCTATTTCCCAACTCCTATCATGTGCTTTCCAGGCTGCTGGCCACATTTCCAACCCACATTTCTCTCACTTATCATATTTTTTAAATGAATGAATGAAATGTTTATATCACAGTCAAGTTGCGCTACTTGTTTTCTGTGGTTTTTTTTCCAAATAAATGATGATAGAGAATGGAATATCTTTAATGCAATTTATAAAAATAACATATATGCCAATAATAACATTTCTGAGAGCTGGAGCGGTGTATAAAAAAATCAGCTAGTGGTTCTCTCATATAAAAAGAGGCAGATAAACTCCCAGCCTCAGGCCTGTAATCTGACCCTGACCTCATGCTAGCAAAATAGAGCCTGACTGACTGTAGCACAACTTGATGTCAGTACAAACATACTCAGAGCAAAGTTTAGAACCAAGGATTTAAATGAGAGATGCCATCCTCACTGTTCCTGTGTGTGCTGAATGTTTGTGGGTTTTCAGACAGGAAACCCCAGAAGAGCGGATCCTCTTTCACTCTCAGTCAGGGGATGCTTTCTCCAATAATTGATGTTCAAATATGAGTACTTGACCAACTGCGTAACAGAAATGCTACAAGCACCCAAAAATTTTGAGTGTACAGTCTTTAGGGTGACAAAAGTAACTCTGTGTAATGACAGTGGTCATAACCTTTTCGGCCCAGCTGCTGTCCCGTATGACAGTGTAAGATAATGGAGAGCTTCAGATCTCTAGGTTTAAAATGGACTGCAAAGTTTTTACAAAGAAAGCAAGCCCAGAAATCCTACAAACTTTAAATATGAATTGACATTCACACCCCTGAACAAACCTGAGCTGAATATTACATAAGTGGGTGTCCACAGGCAGAGAGAGTACCTGATTCTAAGCTCACAATGAACAACAGAGGAGACACAGTAATTGGAACAAAGCAAATCGTATCACAGGTCTCTAAAACGTTGGAATTAGCTTTTTTGCAGTGACATGGGTTAACAGGACAACGATAGAGAGGTCAGAGAAGTTACCCAGGCTGGAAAATGCAGTTCTACTATACCATGTTAGCAAAAATGGGTTTTTAGCAGAGTTTTGCAGCCCTACTTAAGTAACTGCGGTTTGTATTGAGAGACATCTCAGATTATGTTTTTAAAATACTGTATGATTTCTAAGCTAGGTCCTAAATATAACTTAAAGATTAAAAAGCCAGTTGGTATACTCTGGTTTAAGAAGGCTCACAAATATCATATGACATTGTGAAAGTAAATTTTGAATTGCCTGAATTGGTAACTATTCTTTTCCACAGCTTTAGGTCTAGTCTAATCTACAATATGACCATAGCCAAGAGCTACACAACAGAAACTGAAATATAAAAAGCAGAATTCACATTAAAGTGGAATAAATCTTAGAACTGAACTGCTCACTGAATGTGCCCACAGTGTATTTTGCAAAGGGGCTGTTCATTTATCGCTGTAAATATAAACTTTAGCAATGACTGAGAAGGCCACATCTGAAAGAATTAAGTACAGTATATGCTATCTTCTCTGTATGCAGTTAAAATTCGATATTATTTTATGTAATATACAAGTGCTCCTTGCATGGCTCTCAAATCTTAAGATTCATGTTGTTTTTCTAAGTTAAAGGTTTTTAAATATCCATTAAGCCCTCTTAAATCCTCTATAAAGAGAAGTGCTACACGTGCAGATGTCTTTGCCACGTTTGCATTGTTTTTATTAGAGTATAATATAATATGAATACATTATAAAATAAAATTAATGTGCTAGTATTAGCTATCCTTCACAAGTGTACCTGGTTTTAAAAATTCATTGCATTGTTTCTCAATTCTAATAATTTTTCCTATTCCAAACCATTTTTGATAAATATAATATATATTACTGATTAGTTCTATATATTTTGTCATTCTTAAATCCCCTATCATTACAAAGCATCCTTTCATTGCATCAGATACTATCTATCATTTGGTTAATAATTATTAAAGCTTGTATAAAAACTAAAATTCAGTTAAATTTTAAGTATTCACATTTTATAGGAGTACTGAGTTTAACTATGAACAGCATATGGGTGGAGATCACCACCTTTCCATGCAGAGGTTGCATTTATAAACTTCTCAAGCAAATCAGCTCTAGTGTCATTTGGAAGGCATAAGTAGGGAAGTGGGGAGTTAGGAGAGGTCTCATCCTACTTGTTAGAAAAAAACCTACAGCAGAAACTTCAGACAACATTAACAGACTGAATTTCTATGAAGCCGACCTGCAGATCTCCAAGCTTTTACAGTATTTACACGACCAGTGCTATGAAGCCTCTCAAAGAAAAAGTTGCACATATCTGCATGAAAAGACCACTTTTTCCTCATCTTTCTCTTCCTTCTATAAAGTCCCCCTTTCATTCAATATATTTCCTGTCATTAAAAATATCCTTCTAGACAGGTTACTGTAGTCAGAATTTTTTACATTACATATACTTTTTCTCCTGATCCATAGTGATTCTTTCATTCTCTAAGATTTTTGTGATGATTAAAATGCCAAGCAAATCAAGAGAGAGAAACTGAGTACAGATTTACACAGTTTTTGTCAACTAAACAAACAAACTCCATGGTTTTGATTTTTGGGGGAACACCCTCATACATAGAAACTGAGATAAAATGAAAGACTATTCTGAGGATAGGGTGGCATTCTATGTATAAGCAACTAAAATACTCCTGAATTCAACAAGCATAATACAAAGTTCTGAAACTAAACAAAACAAAAAAAGGAATACTGAAAATCTTTGTCTATTTAAAAACAAAAAAAGCAAGAAAGCAAAAATACCTCATCCTTGAAAACTGCCCAAAAGATTGTTAAACTAATGACTGGCAGGCAAAGACCTGCCTGGTAGCTTAGATATGTCATGCTCTATTATTTTATATACCTTTTTTCTTAAATGAAAATAGTAATTTACAGTGTTTCCTGAACTGGTCATTCAAAATATACATTATCAAAGGGTAGAGTTAAATTGCCCATACAGTGACTTTAAATTGCACCTGCATGACAAACATTATAATCACTGTTGCCTTTGAAGTGAAGAGAAAGTTACTCAGCCTGCAAGTGGAGATGTGTGGGTAACGCACAATATAAAATTTTAAGCTAAGTATAAAGACCTTTAATAAACAATTCTAGCAGTTTAAATTGTATAATTTGATACTTTTTACAAGGAAAGAACAGGGAAAAAAGTATTTTTAGGTCTTCTAGAGCTCTGGGGTTTTGGCTAGGATAAGCTTCTACAAATACTGCTGTTGCCTCAAATTTAAAGACTTTTTAACAGTCATAAGTGTTCTGCAAGTCTGGAAGATCTGATTTTCAAAAAAGAAGTGCAAGACAATTCTATATATTTAGCTTGTGATTCCTGAGACTTCACTGATTAACCACTGAGGTACGCAAAATATCGAGTTTCCCTTGAAGATATTCCTTGACTTTCATGCACATCTAAACAATCTCTCTGAAAGTAAGGTCTGTTCAATGTTGTAAAGATCACCCAGGAGCAGTTTGTCTACAGCACACCTGTGACTCGACACGGGCACAGGTCAAAACCATTCATGTGCATGTTATCACACAGGTACTTGGCACAGCTGCTGAAAAAAGCAAGAACGCAGAAACACGCAGGCTAAACAAAGCCTGGTGAAATATAGAGAACCCTTTCTTCACAGTCATGAAAGATGGATACAGCAAAAGGAACACAGCCCAAAATGTCTTTTAGAAGACCAACTACAATTTACTGCCCTAACAACTCCAGGACATAGAAAGGGACATTCTGATGCACACAGATAGAGCTCTGAATGTGAAGAAATTGGCCCTTGATGCTTTGGTTGCTTTATGTGGCAAGATGATTTGTTTAGAAGTAAACTAACTACATCTGAAAAGGCAAATGATAATTTATTTCATGGTAAATTGAACTGGGTATTTATTTACACATTTTAAACATGATCAAGTACAGCAGTTTGGCAAGCTTCTACCGAGAGAGCAATGTAGAAATATTTTAGCAAATGGTGGTATGTCTCAAGATTAAGTGGTTTTTAAAAACCATTACCACTTTAACGTCTGCAGATTGCACTATTCCTGACACTAATATACTCATGCCCTGAACAATCTGAATCTAATTTGTGTTGTTATTTATCTGTTACTGCCAAATCTGCTCATTTAGTGGACAAGTCTGAAATTTGCCATTATAAATACACATAAAGGGTTGAGTGTCACCCTGACCTACAGTTCCATTCCCGTTTACCTCTTTTATTGACAATAAACAGCATTCAATGTCCGGTCTGTAACAAAGTAAGAGAAGTAATTTGGTTTATTGATGATTTTCCTTGTTAAATAAATGTCTGCTTACTAACACCCCAATGGGCCAAAGACATAATATATGGGACACTGTTTATTCAAATAAGTAGTTCCTATCCATTTTAACAGGCAATTTACCTGTGATAGCCAACAAAGTAAACACATTCATCTTGCATAATTAAAACACACATAAATCTTCCCCAGGGTTAGGATGATTGTAGCCACATACTTCCCTGCTTCCCTTGTGAGAATATGTCTTTCTCATATTTACTTTTCTCTTTATTTTGTGTCCCAAGATTGTGCACAAAGAATCAACTGGAAACAAAGCAGTTTCTTGGGGGTTTCTGTATTGACCTTGTGGACCCCTGAGTGCTGCAATTAAAAGAGAAGGGGGCTTTGCTCCCTGGGTCATTGGAAGTAAGGCCAGATTTTTGATCTTCATCCAAGTCCAATATGTCATCACACATGAACAGGAGAGGTTAAAAGGGCAAATTTTTAAGCATTTGACTGTGCAACTGCTGCATGATCTGTATACCCACAGTTTTTACAGTGAACACACATATGTGGCAATTATGCACTCAACTGGTTCCTTGCATCTTCAAAATTTTAACATATATACTTAGAATATAAGTAGTCAGATAAGTAAGTTACTGATCTACAGAAGATCTACAGGCAGCCAGAGTTATAGCTGAAATTAATAGTATTTTCCTAAATGAAGTTTAATGAAAAAATTTGAATTTTCAGACATGAATAAGATTTGCAAACAGACAAAAACTTTTTTGTTTGTTCTACAAATGAGAGGATATAGTGGATGATCATCTAAATTTTTCCAGTCAAATATCATAACAACCATCATCCCTTCTAATTTATAACAACAACTCTGACTTTCTAAGATGGTTTCCTTAGACAATTTTAGTGCAATTACAATTTGCAATTATGAGGTCACCAGAAGGCAAAAACTGGTAATGTAACCAGTGAGCATTGCTGAAGAACTTTAGTTGATACACTTATATTTAAAATTGGTTGTCATGTTGGGGTAATACCTCATAAAACTACAAGCAGCCCTGAGATGCTTGTTTAGCCTAAGACTTCAAACTTCATGTCTAATCCAAACCACATCTCTGAGCAGCACAACACCTTTAAAGCCCATACCAAGTGCATTAGGGTAACTCTGACTCCACAGAGTGTCAGCTGACACTGATAAAGAAAAAGATACTTCTCTTTACAAATTCACTATTTCTAAAATTGAAGCTGTGATACGACATTCAATAGTCTACCCTATGAGTTTGCAGGAATAATGGGGTTTAGTTTTTTAGTATTTTTTTTGTTATAAAGTGGAATAGCTTACTGGAAAATATGAAAGCATTTCAGATTTTTAAAAAAAAAAACCAGTTTTTCTCTCATGTTGACAGTGCTTAGAAAATGTGGGTTGACTTGTTTTTCGTTGCTGTTTAAATAACAGATTAATTTAATAATCATTGGGATATTGAATAACAACAAATTATGGGGTGGGGCAGCCAAACCCTGACCCTAATGACATTCTTATGTTAATTCTTATTTTCTTTCAGGCTCCTGCTTTCTTAATAAAACCTATATTTTTGAAAATCATTTTTAAACATTGCAATTTATCCCAAAGTAGCATTTATTTTTTGCTAGTAAGAGATAAGTTTCCATACAGAGAGTGCATTTTATATGTCTGTATATAATTAGTGCCTGACTCAGTGTACAGGTGCCCTTCCACTAAGTTTCCCAGTGGTGACTGAAAAGGTGAGACACTTATTAACAAAGTAATTAGCATGTAGCCCTTTCTACTGTATCATTTATTTGAGGCCCCTTTGATTTAAATCCAAGCACCCATGATTAAATTTATGATTGGAAGCGTTTATAAGAGAGTTTTCATTACTATAGTTGGTAACTGTTTACTTTGGCAACTGAAGTGCAGAGTATTTCTATAAGATCAGTAACAGCTCACCCAGGACTGAATAAAACTGAGCCTTGGACTCTCACTACGTGACCTTGTTAGCAAAACCACAGTATTTGTGCACCAAAATGCCTTATCTAAGTAACAGGATATGGTTTCAAGTAATATCAGTCATCATTTTTACTTCTGCTAAAAGACTGCTTTTAGTCTCCTTTTTTGGACAAGGGCTCTGTGCTAGTGCCTGATGTTGTAGGAACAAAAGCCAGTGACTTGAGTAACTTTTGACACAACTTCCTTGAAGCACAGCACTTGCACAGCTTTTGTTTGCAAACCTGTTCACGATACACTGACTTTCCTAGTGCCTTTCAAATAGGTTTTCAGTATTCCAAGGGGTGTATAATTAGCTAAATATTTACAAGTATCTTTTTTTCTATTTCTAATAAATATTTGCAATTACATATCACAGATTAATCAACAATATGATTCAAGGAGGACACAGAAAATAATCCCACTGACTCAAAGGGTTCTGAATCAGAGCCTGGTATGCAGCAGATGCTGCACAGATTAACCACTGGACATGGTGTCAGTGCCAGACTTGTTGTATATACGACTGAACCTAAATTCTGACTGATTGAGCCCATCATTCTTAAATTACAAATATTAAGCAATACACTTGCTTGTAAAAATATTTATTGGTACTAAAGCCATGAAACAGAAAACTGGGTCAGAAGATGTAGGTCTACAAAGGACTTTGGGTCAAATTCCTGAGCTGTTCTGCGGGAAAATGTCCTGGGTTATAACAAAAATATTTGGAATCCAATGTAGTCTGCAATCTTAGATGCAATTTGTAGATTGTTAATGACAGTGGGTAAATGGTATAACGAACAATTTTCCCATGAGAATCTAATAGTTCTTCTGGATTATTTCTTTAGGTTTTGCCATTGCTTGTGGAGAGAAGTAATGGGTGCCTTGAGATCAGTTTGTAACTTACAGGGTTTTCTTTTATTTTTTTTTCCACTGTGGAACACAAAATGTTTTTCTATGAAAAAGATCTTAGTGCATTATTTTTGAAATACTATAATTTTCACTAAACTCAGTTTCCAACTTGGTGCTTTCCAAGTATTGCAGAATTGTATTATTTTTGAAACTTGTTCTTTGACCTGAAGTTACCTAAGAACACAGACTAGAATCTGCACTCCTTTGAGAAAACCTAGTCCTGTTAAATTAATCTTCTTTCCATGGAATCATGTCTGTTTGCAATATTTAAACAGAATCATAGAACGGTTTGGATTTGAAGGGACCTTAAAGACCATCCAATTCCAACCCCCCTGCCATGGGCAGGGACACCTTCCACTAGACCAGATTGCTCAAAACCCCATCCAACCTGGCCTTGAACACCTCAAGGGATGCATGATAATTTGTTGCACAACTTCTCAGTAATCTTGTGTTAAATTATCACAAATTAAGGCATCTTAAATTCTACAATGCTGGCACAAAGCACTCATAGCAGTGTAACCTACATTGTATTTGATATGTCAAGTGGAAAAAGCATGGCTTGATTTTGTTGAGTTTGTACTTTTCAGTCAGTGGGACCTATTGTTATGCTTAAAGGGCTCCTGAGCATCAATTTACAAAGCACTCTCATACTTCTGTCCCACAAAGCCACATAAAACCAATTTTTCATACTAGACATTAACAATGTTCTTATTCTTAAAAGTTGGTCAGTAGCAAATCAAAAGTCAATATTAGCACTCAAAATTTATCTCCACTGTACTTACTCCTATTTCCTGTTTTAAAATATTGAAAATATCAAGAAGAAAAAATAGGACTAAGTCCAGAAGCACACCTATTGACTTCAAAGTGACAAAGTTTTCACCTTTATTTGCTAATTGCATATTGATTTAGCCTGGAGAGAGAGAGTGTTATAGCAATTTTTGTTCAACTTATAAATTCTTCCTGACATTTATATTGATAGACACATTATTGCTGTAAATACTCATCTCCTTTATGATGACAACTTACTCAGCATAAAGGAAATCCAATTAAGTGACTTCTCAAGGTACAGATATTTGCATAAACAATACCTATGCAATACTTCCATTACAATGTACCAGAACTACAGTCAAAATGTCACTGCACATAGCCACCAAATGCAGAGAAAAGACATTTCAATTGTGAAGAAGGAAAGCTACACTGAAGTCTTTCTCTTCTTTTAACCCTATGAGGGACGATTTTACAGTAGCACTGGCAGAACTGACAAGATTGCAGCACTGACATGTGAGATTTGTTACTATTAACTCAGCTTCCCAGCACTGAACACTTGGAGAATGGATTTAATCCTCTCCCACACTTTCAGCCCAATAATTCTAAGAAGGAAACTCTGTTTGGCATTCCAGTAAAACAAACAGGTCTCACTGTACCACAAGGGAACTCCTAACCTATCCAGCAGGGTTTCACTCCTGTTGAGGAGCCTGAACAGCACTTACCTTTTTGCATCAAAATCTTACAGACAATGTCCTTAGAATGCTGCCTGCAAATAGGAAAAGTCTTAAAGCATTCACTATTTGAAATTAACATAAGCCTGTACTGGTTTTACATTTTTTTTGGCAGAAAATAATAGGCAGCACTTCAATTTAAGAGCATCAAATTTTTAAATGACCCCTGTAATAAGAGAAATGACACCCTGACAGAGGTCATTACATAACGCAAAACATAACAGACTTGCACATTCTTCAGCACAGCCTTGAATAATTCAGTTTTATTGCTTTGTCACAAACAGTTGTATTAAAAAAAAATATATTGAAAGGGCTTACTTGAAACAGTCATCGCAAGCAATATTCCCCGTGGTCTCCTTTATAGTGCGTTCGGAAACAAAAGCTGGATATTCAGTGTCACAGGGCTCTAGGGTTTGTTTCAACCTCTGCGCTATAGGCACAGGAAAAAATATCTCGATGTTAACATGGGAAGAACAGCACACAAACTTGGGAACAACGTGAGATGCTGTGTTGCGGAGCTCAGAGAGAACGGAAATGTTACTCAGCTTCTGCCACCCTGTGAGATTTCCTAGGCAGTGCATAACACTATTTTTTCAATTAAATTAAAAAAAAAAAAAAAGGTAGTTTATCCATGGAATGTAATTTTGCAAGACATTACTATTAAAGTAGTTATTAATGGTTTAGCCATTGCCAACCCACTTTACATATGCACAAGTTTTCATTCTTTCCGTGCAGATTCAAGCTGGATTTACTGTCGTTTTTGTCTCAGTGGTATCACTAACTTTTATTCACAGGAGTTTACATTTATTTGATGAAAATTTTGGTATATTTTACTGAAGTCAAAACAAATTGGTTTTGGATTACAGCTTGGGAATCTTTGCAGGGTTTCATCAGCTACAATAACTCTGTGGGTGGGGGAGGTAGAAGAGTTACTTTACCCAATTCCAATGTTATCTGTTTCCCAAAATACTAATAATGAAGACCCTTTAGTCTGAAGTCCTTACAGGAAAAAGAAAGAGTCACTATTTACATCTTAAAGATTGGGAAACTGAGGTACCAGAAAGCAGTGAGACTGGTTCAAGGTCAAACTACAGGACAGCAGCAAAGCTGGGAACTGAAGGCAGCTCTTCTGACTCTCACGCTGAAGTATTTGTCAGACAATGTCTCTCCCTCATTCCCTTTCTTTTTCCTCCCCACACCTTCATTGTTCCTTAACACAGAGATATACTTGCACATCAGCACAAGTGTTAAACCTATCTTAAACTAATTGCTAAGTGAGAAAACAAGATGAGGTATGACAAAAATAGATTACACTAAACAGGCTCTTGGGCTGGACAGATCTTCCATTGGAGATAATCTGTTTGAGAGCGAGTGGTGCATCCACTGTGCAGTGCAAGGGAACCACCACAACTGCATTTGCAATCACACAGCAGGACGTGCTTTTCTGAACTGTTCACAGTTTTTGTATAGAATAAAAAAAGGAGTACCTCAAAGGAGGTACTGAAGTTGGTCAGAAAAGTTTTGTTATTTCTGAAGTTTTCACTATGATTGTGACATATTTAAGGATGTGACGTCTTAGGTATTTTTTTAAAAATTGTCTGACTAGCTCTACTGTACCTTCTCCATTTCTCTTCTGTTTCCCTTATCTGTTGTAAAGAATGAATGGAATTTATCACCTGTGGTTTGGGTCTACCCTCATTTTTATCAACATACGGCTTGTGTAACAAAAAGACTGACAAAGATTCATGGGTCTCAGATTTCCAGCACCTCTCTGGAGTCCAGAAGATGATGGGATTGTTCAAGGTTTAGGGTTTCTTCTCTCTCATTTACAAATGTGATTGAGATTACAAGATTTTGTGCAGAAGTACTTTTCAGAGTAGGGTTTGTTAAATGGGCAGGTGTGTGTGGACCCTCTAGGATTTTTATAATATGTGATACACCATTAATGTCACAAACTGAATGGGAAGCAATTTCCATATTAGAGGAACTGATCTTTTCCCTGAGCTTCGTTAAGTAAAAAAAAAAAAAAAAAAAAAAAAAGGTGCAAATTTTTAAATTTTAATTTCATTAAGTGCAGTCATAAATATTAAAACTCTTAGTGGTAACATAACATCTACAGAAGAATTTGGTACTCTTCTGTATATATATATAATCTATAATTCCTAAGCATGTGCTTTTTTCTCCTGCTTTCTTGTGATATATCTCTTGCTTTTGCTTTACTAAAACATGCTGGTTTCCAAAGAGCTATCTGTTGCTATCTAACCAAACAGGAGCTGGGCAATACCATATGGGCATACCATAAAAGTTATGACATCCCAATGATGAGAGGATATTTTCAATACTCTTACTCATCAAAGAAATGGAGCAAGTGACTTATGTAATTAAAACTTCACTGTCAACTAAAACGTGAAATTCCTCAATCATGCTTGTCCATCAAAGTGCTGTAATGATAGTTTTGTTTTTAAGAAAAGCAAGTTTGCAAGTTATCAATGCCTCATCTGTAGTTAGTGCACACTTTAAATACAAATCAGACATTCATTCCCATGAGATGAAAAGGGATTGCTTTTGAAAGATATTTTCCCTAACATACAATGCAAGTGCCATTGAATGTTTCATGTCAGGATATACTGAGGCATATTTGTACAGCACATGGGAAAAAAAACATCCAAAAAAGTTGTTTCCTACAGCGGATGCTTTGTGCTGTTCTGCAAACATCAAGGACTAGGGCTGGTGAACCTGCCATTCCTCTTCAGATGCAGAACAGCAACTGGTTTGCATTTTCTGGGTCTAGCACAGCAAGCCCAACTGTCCCTCACAGCCATCAGGGTCAGAGACTTTTTTCTTCATCATTAGGGAAATCACTGGAAAGTTAGTCTTGGTTTTTAGGAGACCTGTGTAGGCGCTGCTGGTCAGGAAGCAGTCCCCAAAGCAAACAGTGCCTGGCAGGTTTCCATGAAGCTCTACCCGTGTGTGGGCACCCAATCTGCATCAGCCTCATTGCTGGTGTCTCAGAAGCATCAGCTCCAGCACTGCAGAGCACTGTGCAGTTCACATCAGTGTGGGAAACGCTGGAATAAGTTCATGCACCTAAATTTTCAGAAGGCTCTTACCAAACCCTCACCTCCAGCAGACACCCTTCTCAGCCTCCCTGTCCCTTACCCAGCATTTACCACACATTAGGCAGTAGCCTGACGTGCTTTGCCAATAATTTCTGGTTGTTCCAGGATAGAAATTTTATACTAGGAGCATCTTACTATTCCAGGGAATACTGGATTATTCCAGGGCATCAGTATGTTCGATTTTTCTGATATCTAAACTTCAGACAGGATATGATTTTTCCTGGATA
Organism: Pseudopipra pipra; assembly: GCF_036250125.1. Taxonomy (NCBI): domain Eukaryota; kingdom Metazoa; phylum Chordata; class Aves; order Passeriformes; family Pipridae; genus Pseudopipra; species Pseudopipra pipra. Next base: position 13,848,876 of record NC_087559.1, read on the forward strand.
CCAGGCAATGCAAATATCAACTGAAGCCTAAAGCAGCAATTTTATCCTCTGCTTTGCTAAGGAATGTGCAAATATGAGGCTGAAAAATTCAGTTTAAATTATTATACCAGCACAATTTGCCTATGAAATCATCAGTTGAAGAGCAGTGCTCCCATAAATTAGCCCTTTACTTCTGAGCAACTTCTGAAAATGCAGTAAAAAGTCTGCTAAAATCTAACAGATTACTAACACTGAAAATTTCCCATTTTTATGGGAACTATTAAAATTCCATCATTTCAAATGAAGTTTCTACATTTTAAAAATTATTTTGAGTAAACTGAATTTTAATTCACTTAAATGTATATTTCAAATGGTGTCATAAAACAAAATCACAAAGACTGTTTTGGAATGAAGGGAAGTGTTTTTAAAAATATATTTAACCATTATTTAGTATTTTAACTTTTCCATTATAGCAGTGCACTGTATTCATAGAGCACACACAAGCACTTTGTGTTTATTCATAGAAGAGCTTAATTCTCTCATGTTTTAGGAAACATTCACAAAAAGGAGAATGCTGACATGGGAGACAAACTATTATTATCAGATATTTGTTATTTAATCTAAAACAGTTTATGCACATCCAAATTTCAAAAATCCAATTTAACCTAGACATTTCTGCCATTATGTCTGGAAAAAAAAAATTACACTTACCTTTTGCTGTTAGATCGGAGTGCCACCAACTGCATAGATTGAATTCCACAAGGAACCTAGAGAAATTATTGGAGTTTTCATTATCCCACAGCATGTTTTCAAAACACTAAACTGGCAGTAGCTTGATAACATTAATTCTATTTTAAATAAAAGCTAAAACAGAACTGGAATTCATGTTACTATAACTCTGGGATTAGCAACTACTGCTATTCTCATATTTTCACTGGGTTGCATTTTTCCTCTGAGAAATTATTCTGAAAATAATCCTATTAATAAATCATATATTTAGCTATTATTAATTTAAATATTGATCTTATTTGAAGTGCCAATTAAAATTCTCAGTGCATGGCAGCATATACTCTTTTTACTGTTGAACATTATGTCTTTATTATGCAGGTATTTTGACTCTAGTAAAATGCCACAGGACTAGAACTGTCCAGGCTACAGTACAGGCATACACATAAAATACTTTCTTTTATTAATTTTCCAAATAATAAGCTATTTTATTTCTAAGAGCAGACAAGACTGATTAACCACTATCTAATCAATTGTATCTATCTAACTAAATTGTAAAGAATGCATTTTCCCACTTAAATATACTATGATTTACCTGGAAGAATGGATTGAGAAGTGCCAGTCTATCACTTATTTTAAGTGTAAATAATGTGAAACCAACGTCCAGTTCATCATATGCCTGTGAATCTACAAGACTTATAAGCCTAGAAAGTTTCTTGGAATTTTTGAAGCTGTTACATGAGGCACCAGTCTCATTTTAACACAATTCTTTCCCTTCTATTTGCTTTGAAAGCTGCATTTAAGATCAATCTCTGCCCTCTAGCAGTAGCCACTCAGTTAAATCTCTTTAACTCTTATTCTGAACTTCGATGAAAGCTTATACAATTTACAATTAAACAAAATGACTACAAGGAAAAAGCAGTTCTATTTCAATGAAGATAAAATTCACTGAGATCTGCAGCTCTGCTTTCTGATAAGAACAATAATAAATCATGTCGGTTAATAACACATCACATTTTAAGGTTTCCTCTTCTCCATGTAATATTCCTCTGTTATTTCTTAGGCACCCTCTCTTAAAGGTAATGATCATTATGAATTAACTGGGAATGTTACAAGAATCAGTAGAGATAAAACAATTCAGCAACATCCAGAGCACACCTTGTCTGGCAGGTACTGTAAAAGGTCCATCTTATAGAATTTTATGAAGTGACAAACAATACAGTGAGTCAGTGCAACCAAGTTTCTCTACTGACAACAGCCCACCCAAGCAGCATCACAAACAGCCAGTCATTTATCTAAAATTTAACATTAACCACAAAAATAAATTTGGGCTGTATATTGTGATCTGCTAAACAAAGATATACAGATACAAGTGAAGACCATGTAATAAAAGTGATGCTGTGCATTTATATAGCCAAAATTGTCTCAGATTTTAAGAATTCAAAATTGGAAAAAAACCTCTGACAAATATTACTATATTTCAAGTCGTATAATAAAAGCAGCATAATGTATGTAAAATGTAAAAGGTACAAGTGATAATTAAATATTCAAAAGTTGCAAATATTCAGTAATTCGTACAAATATTAAGTTCTGATAAAATCTACTTACAAGACAAGTTCAGTCATAATCCATTTTACTGCAGCAAAGAAGGCATTATAAGGCTGAAGAGAAGCAACTCATTTAATAAAAAGGCAAAACATGCAGCATTTATATCTTAACTGAATTCTTCATATGAAAACAATATTATGGATATTCAAATGCATGGGGAACATGAGAAACAACCCTTTTTCTTATGATGAAGAAACATTATTATATTAATTATTAAAATATATAGTAATGAAATTTCCTTTTTCTCACAGTTGATCTTATACACAGATTATCAGAGGGGGAAAGGAAGGTTTTGCAAATGATTCTTAAATCTTTAACCTCTAGGGGTTCCTATTTCCCTGGCTATTGCTGAAGGAACAGCTCGGGGAGATGATATGAGCTTTTCTTGGGCTACAATTCAGAGGCTTTCCTCTCTGTAGTGTAAATCTCTGTTCAATACCTCGGCCTAATTAGGCTGGGAATAGTTTCTGAAGTTTGACTTTACCTAAATGATTATCTGTGTCATATGGAAGGTCCAACTGTAAACACTTCAAGTAGGTTTTTGCCTCCTTCCTCTGTTTTTCTGGATCACGAAAAATACAGCAAATCCCCTGAGAATCCTGTGTTTACAGTACTTCTAATACATTTTGAATGTTTCATTTTTGAAAAGAATATTAATGAGATTAATCTTTTGTGAAAGAAACTCAGGCAGAAAAGTCAGTTTCCAGAAATTTGGAAAGGAATCTCTCCTTGTCTCCCTCATTTGTGTTAGGGCGTCCTAGTTGCATAAAGTTCTGCAGACTCTTTTAGATATCAACAGAGTATATTGGCACATACAAGAAGTCATATTAACAGAACTACTCAGATGTCTAAAGTAATTCTTCAGCGTCCTGAGCCAGCACTCACTGAGGCAGTGCTGTTTTGGTGAGCAGCAACAGCCATTTAAAATTTTCGGGGGCCACAGAGAGTGTTTCTCTGCGTGGCTGAGAACTCACAGAGCAACAAACTCATGTCAGACAGTGCCATAAAAGGCCCAGCAGAATTTAAAACAGCTGAGACAGGAAAGATTTTCAGCTGTTAAGCACTGTCTTATAGGAAAAGATAAAGAACGACAAGACTTTCCTAGAGAAGAAAAGAAAACACAGTTTTAGCCCTATGGGACATCTTATTTATTTTTATTCCAAATAAGAAAACCTGAAATTTCACGCCCAAGTAATTAACTTTGCTGTATACTTTGGCTTTCATAATGCCAAATGATTTAGTATAAAACACTATATTCATTATTAATTAGGAACAATACATGTTTAGTTAGAGCCCACTTTTAAGAGATAAACAGTTCTACATGCTGAGTGCTCAAGCAAACTGAGCTGAAGCCCCAAGCCTTAGGATGGTAGGATTTTGCTAAGAGTTGTAATATGTTTTAAGATATTTCATGCAAATATGCTTCACAGCATCATGTCCTATTTCACTGATAATTTAGGTCTCATGGCACAGCGTAGTATTTATTATTATGTCAATATGGTCTTTTCTCAGATTCAGATTTTGGTGGATAAAAAACTGATAAAGTCCAAATCTGCAGGTATTTAGAAAAAAGAATCATATAAATTTGTAAATGAAAAATCTCCAAAAGCACACAGTTATTAAACCATAGCAAATATATATATATAATATATATATGGAGGTTGCCAAAATTTTATATTTATTCAACAGTTTAACTATATGTAGACTTGTTTTTTTCTAGCTAGATCCCTGTGCATTTAAAAATACTATCAGATAGCTTTTCCAGACTAGTAAAATATACCAGTGTTTTGCTTCTGCTCTCTTTAACTGAGATTTTTTTCATGCTATTACTGTCATCTATTTGTGAAAATAATTTTTAATATGCAAAACCTACACTCTAACACCACCTGATCAGTTCTGATAGATTATTACAGCAATCAGTGAGACAGATACATGATTATAAAATACCCTTGGGGTTATTAACTAGATATAGGATTTAGCAACAAGGAAGTGTTGCCCTTGCAAGATCCAGCTTGATTCAAATCAGGCCTTGCAGAGGTTCAGGGTTTGTATCCAGATTGCAAGAGAAGGGTTTAAATGCATTGAAATTCTACTTTAATAACATCTTTAAATACTCAGGAAGAAAAAAGTGCTAAAATCACTGACTTGCACAACTTGCCAATGAACTAATCCTTTCATATAAAAAAAAACCACCTCAATTTTTAATTTCAATTACTTGTTTACATACAGGAAAGGCATATGTGATTCCAGTCTCCCAGACAAAGCACAATCTACTGCCAAATTTACAAATTCCTAAGGCAGATTCATATGGTGCAAAGAATCTCCTGACAGAACCTCAGAAATGACGGCCCAGCATTAAAATGTTGTGTGAGTATTTGAACTCGAAAATGCTTTAACACCTTGCATTTGTTTATAATGAACCATCCCTTGAATGCACTGGGACAAATCCAAGACCTGTAAACATTCCACATCAAAATAATGGGCTTATAATGGCCATGAGATATTTGCAACACTTTTCTTTGATGGCTGCATGGAAAGGTGCTCAGAAAATGTGCTATACTTACGTCCAGCAAGCTATGGGCACTGTCGCTACTCTCTTTGTTTGTTCTACACATGGCCTGGTAGTCATAAAGTGTAATTCTACAGAGAAGAACAGAAAACTGCTTGACTAAAAGAAGAAAACTCAGTGGGATAAAAATGATGATACGGAACAGCCTGCTCACGAAGTGGACAGGAAAATAAAAATTGTAGCAGTAGTAGGGGAAAGAGGGAATGGGATCATTAAAATACAGATTACACAAAGGAGCATAAAGATAAGAAATTCTGTGAAAACTTTGTAAGGGTTTTATCAGACTACAGAAAAAAGCAAAAGCATAACTGGAAGAAACTGGGGAAGATACACATACAGTGTAACACACAATGGTATAAACAATGTGAGGGGGAGGAGGATAATACACATTCAACACAATGCTTAAACAATTGGTTCTAGACTAAGATCAGCACATTTAGCCCCAGAGAGTGAAAGAGCCTATGCATTTGAGGGGCTGCTCACAATAGACCACTTGGAACTACAGTTTTATTTTTACTAGAGTAAAAGCAGAAAGACATTTCTACAGTTCCAGCATCTCAGTGCACAGTTAATTTGTAACATGGCCTTGATTCTGAAGGAGGGAGAGGTAGAATTTCAGTGCATTCATGGAACAGATAATTGAGGCAGGATGGGTTTACCTTTGCTTCTTTTCATAAGAGCAAAATATTCCATGTCAAGTACCTGCTGTAATCAACATATGATAGAAGCCTCCTCAGATGCATAGTAAACACAGGGAAATTTATTTATGCTTGCAATTTGACTCATCATTGAAACACTTCAGAGATCTAAATGTAAAATCCAGAACTCAGAGCTAGTATATGGAATTATTGTGATTATTTCTCTAAATCGGTCTGTCCATAGAACAATCAATTAACTATATCCATCCACATAAAAAAGCACTTAGCATCTATTGCAGATGTAAAGAATCTTTAGCTAGTAATTTGCAACAAGTGTAAATATATAACATATCCATTTGACTTTTGCATCATCAGAGGGACAAAGGAGCACAACTGGACAGAGATGGTTAATAGATGTATGAGATGGGACTTCAATGTTTTGCAATGTGTGCCTTGCTTCTAAGTGAAGAGGAAAGGAGAGCACACAAATTCAGCTATGGAAAGGATGTCCCAGAAGCTGCCAAAACCAGGTCATGAAATGCATTCAGCATCATCATGAGGCATTCTGCACTGCATGCCATGAAACATTGCAACCTGTACCAATAAAATGCTGTATTCCATTGTGGTAGAAACCGTTGCTTGTTGCTTTTTTTTTTTTCTCTGATCTGATTTTGTGACAGCAACCATCACTTAAAGCTTCCTTATTTTCTCTATATTTTCTTTTTGGCTTACAAGCAAAATATCTAATACAGTGGGTCTTGCAGCTTCAACTAAACATTTAGTACGTGGCCATACTGCTTACATTATCCACTTTCTCTTATATCGAGAATAGAAATGCCTAGGAAGCCATTGTTTTGTGGACTGGCAGAGAGAGGCACATGGTAGACAAACGCATAAGTAGAGACCTAAACATGGGTGTAAGTTGAACACTGACCATCTTTGGCAGAATCACGCCCACAGCCAGATCCGCGCACACAGATCTGCCAAGACAAACAGAGCAGTACACGGGGTAAGCTGTGCTGCCTGTGTGGCAATGCAGTAATACACCACTGGCTCTAGCTGGCTTTTTGCTTTTCTTAATTTTTTCCCCCTTTAACCGTGGTCAGAATCCAGCCCCTGTAAAGTAATCTCTACAGCTCAGCTTTTCCAGCCTTGGTTGGCTTGACTATTTTGTTCCTCTAGATCCAAGGACTGTGTTGCATGTCCACTTGGACCAACCTAGTGATGGTGGCAAGTGGTAAGTGCACAGCAAAGACAGTTCTACAGATGTTAATGTGCTCTCTGCAGAGTAGTCAAGAAATTCTATATGGATGAAATGGTCCCGTTCTGCTTCATTGAATATCTAGTGTTACAAGTAGAAGGCATTGTTTTGTGTGTATTCATTATAAATGTAAATTTTTAATATATTAATTAAGTTTGGTGACTGTTTGTTTCATGTTTGAAAGTATAATCAATGTCTCAAATTTCAATCTCATACACCAGAACTTCTTGGTTGGATTTCATTATTCTGCTAAGCAGTGTTAATCAAATGCTGTTATAATGTGCCATGTGAAATATCTATTATAATTTGAACTTAATATTAAATATTGATAAAAGCCTTTCCTCATCAGTATTTGTACTTGTATTACATTTCTTATAAATTATTACAGTCTAATAGATGTAATAGTTTCTTTAAATGCTCAAAGATAAAAAGATTTTAAAAGACTGAAATATGTACTCACACAAATAATCAGAAATATAATTAATATTGCACTCCAAAATGTTAGATTATATGTTTTGTAGATTGTCTTATTGTATTGTAGGGAGTATACAACAATCAAGATTGTATTATGATTAACAGAAAGGAAAACAATACAAGTATGTAATTAAAAACCCCTTCATTTAACAGGGAAAGAAATAGTAAACTTTAGAGTGATGAAGGGAAGAGCTGTAATAAACAACCTCAAAATCATTGTGGAATACTAAAGAATTGTTATTTGGAAAGGCTTGAATATTACCTGTGGATGATATTAGTGTTAGTTAGATGAGTTTAGTAAATATATTTGAAGGCATTTCCAGTGTAAAGATTCTGGTTCAGGAATAAATGAGAGAACAGATAATGTGTCCAGGGTAAAAAAAAAAATCAACCAAAAAAAAACAAAACAAAGGTGCAAATTCTTAGAAAGGTACATGGCAGACAGATTTCTGAACAGAAGCCTGGAGTGAGTTTTGGTTTTAGAACAATGTATTCCCATCTTTCAAAGTAACTTTCAAAGTGGGCAGGTTCAACAGCTACCTCAAAGTTTCTAAAGATGATTCAAACAACTATAACACAGGATGTGCAAAATAAACCAGTGAAAGTCTTACAGTGAAATGATGTTAAAAGACCTGACTGTTTTGTGCTAGAAACACACGGGAATTTTGTAACATAATTCAAAGATCATTTGATGTATCCCATAACCACGTTGCAGTCTGAACACTGCAACATACTGAACCAATTCTCGATTCTCTGTCACTATGAATGGTATTAAAGCTCAGTTCCAAGTCATTCACAAATTCAAATCCAGTTGTTTTGGTTTTATTCTTATAAATGTAATAGGAAAGTAAACACTTTCCAGCACTATTCCTTATAAAAGCTACTGCAGTATTTGTGGTCAAAGCAGTGGCTTAAGGCACTGTAGTGCTTCTGTGCTCAGGTGTCATTTCCAGAATGTTATTTTACTGCTGATGTCTTTCTGAGATTTTAGAAAATAGGCTTTCTTCTCACTCAGACAGACTTAACTCAGTGGTGCAGAAAAAAAAGCTTGCAGATCACCCTTTCTGAATTGATTGTATTTCAGTTTTAAATAACTGTTTGCAGCTAACCATATCCTGTTCAACTCAGGATATGGTCCACCTAGATGCCCAAGTCCATGTCCTCTGTTACAGCACCTCACGGGGAGCTTTGCTCTTGCTTCACATGACACGCCTGAGACTGTCTGACATCACCATCCTGTCAACTTCCACGTCTGAACTCCACAGAGCAACTGCTCTTAACATAAGTTGTAGGACAAACACGATGAACAATCATCTTTAACTGATGGAAAATAACTTACCAAAACCTAAATGTGCATCACTGTTTTATGTAACTTCAGGGGCCAAATACATTGTAGGGAAAACCCTTTTATTGTCGATTTCCTGATACAGTTAATTCCAGTCTCGTACTTTGCAATGTACTTGCAATTGAGTACGAATCTGGTTCAAGAAAATTAAACTTCCAAGACCTACCAGCAGCACAGGATATATTAACAGATGTACTCTATTGCTTTCAGCTAGATTTTCAGCACAACTATGGATTTACCAGCGTAAAATACCATTACTGACAATTGTAAGAGCTGAAAGACATTCAATGCATAACATTTCAAATGTTTTGTTGAAGATTGGGTGGGTTTTATATACTGTGTAATAATAATAAGCTTCTTACCACAGAAGTAAATGCCGAGTCCACAGAGAAAAAATAAATGCTCCAAAGAACCGAGCAAAGGAAGCCAATAATCCAGAAGCCTTAATTATTGACACTATGCTTTACTCAGTAGTCCATGTAAAAACTAGTGGTGATTACAGCTCAGTTGTGGTGGAAAGACTCAACTCAGACATGAGATGTGCAGCTGGCCTGGCATCCTCACAAGGAGGGACAGTGTTGAATGGTGTGAAGAGCAAACTAGTTTCTGCAGTCTAGAGAAGGTCCTGCAGGACACTGTAAGGAATCTTGGACTGCTGCTGCTCTGGCTCTCCCACCTTCACTGACAGACAGATTATTAGCGTCCAGAAGCTGTCAGGCTAATACCTTTCACCACCAAGAAAATCAGTGGAAAGAATAAAAATAAATGACAGTATTTTGACAAAACAAACTTGTCATCACATATCTTTGCTTTTATTGCTCAGCTATTCCCAGTGGCCAAGGTGCTCAAAGAATAACAAGCATAAAAACTAGAACTCAGTCTGTATTTCCAGAATATGGAATGAGAATTCATCTATCTAGCACACATGCCCGTGTTTCTCCTTAAGTGTATAAAATGATTTAATGCAATTAAAGGTAATATTTACAGAGACATAAACTCTAACAATGCCCAAAACTCAATGTTAAGACATTAATTTTAGATGTCACATGGACAAAATATGAGAAGAAAATATAGCCCACAGTAATGTGGAAGTTTCCAAATGAAGGTATCAGATGCAGATCTAGTAAATGTGAAAAAAAAAAAATCAGAACATGGTTCCTGTTGGTAATAACAAGAGGGAAGTGACAGATATTATTTGCTTCTTTTGGGTGCAAGACTCACACGTGCCCTGCAGTGCACATGGCAGCGAATATGGAAGATAATTATTGGAAATAGTCAGCTCATTTTCCTACCTTGAATGTCTTCTGCCTGCCTAAACAAAAAAAATGCTTATTGATCTACCTGACTATTTTCCTGGTATTTATGCTATAAACATAGGGTTTATTTTGATCTTGCTTTTTTCTTTACTAAGTAAATAATCAATAAAGATAGGGAAGTTTTTTAGAATGTAAAAGCATATTGCAGCACTGCTACATCACAGTTGCACTTGTCCAGTACCAAATCCAGTAACTCTAATTTGGATAGTTCCTGCAGTCTGTCACTGATCTTCTCCAAAATGTAGATGTACGTGAAGAAACATTGCCCAACTAAGAGAAGGCCAAATCAATGACTGTATAAATCCACATAAAAATAAACACAAATTTTAAATGCGACTGTCCATTTAACATCTTCACCAAAAATTTAAGAATGTCTTGATAAAATGAATGTTTAAATAAGAAAGAGTGGTCTAAAAAGCAGGAAAAAAAAATCCTTCAATTGGAAGCTGCGCTGCCCCAGTGGAAACTGGTGTCTGTTGGTGAGCAACTACTTACTGTTCTTGTGATTTGGCTTTAAGAATGTTCTGTTTCTTACAAGTAAGCTTAGTGAAGAGTTGTGATTTTTTTTTTTTTATATATATATACACTCTTATAACCTGGAGGCAAAACTAGTGCTGTGTTTTGCTTATAAAGCAAATCAAGACAGAGAGATGAAAGTCTGCCTCTATGTGCAAGCATTTGGAGAGCACAGGAGAAGGATCTGGACTGCATCGTGCCCAGGGGCACGGACAGGATGCACGTTCCTCACTAAGAAGCATGTGAGTAAAGAGAAAGGAACAGAGAAAGAAAAACTGAGAAACAAGAGAAGCTCTCAAAGCAACAAGAACTTAATAGAGTGAGCCTTGGAATCCGGGAAAGCTGGATTTCAGGGGTGTGCCATTTAATTCATATATCCTGACAACAGGATTAAATAGCAAAGCATGGATTCTTCTTCAGAGGCCAAGAGGATGTCTGCTGGAAAGAGAACTGTAAGAGGAAATGATGCTGCTTCCATATTTGTCTTATAGAATTGCTTAGTTTTCCTCCTACTGGAAAGGGTGAAAGTGTTTTGAAGTCAAGAGATGTTTAATTTTCTCTTACAGATTTATTATGTTTATTTCTTTGGGGATCTCATTGCTTTGATAGCCCTTAATTTTCCTGATGTTAATGTGGGCTTTTTAGATTTTCCTGCTTGGAGCTGTTGAATTTTTCTATTTTTTTCACTGTTTTTATATAAACAAAGTGCTGAGGAAACTATAAAGAAACTTTTCTAAGTTATGTGAAGCAGATACTTTTCCATAAGCACATCCTAATTTATTTAATAATAAATTTAAATCATATTTAAATTATTTAATTGTGTGCAATACTTAAGGTATAAGATAAACATAATTTTGCTAAATGAAATCATAGAGCATGTCACGTTGCTGTGGAGGCACTGATATAATTTTTCTCCCTAATTATAAAACCCATAAACTAAGAAAATATACATACATACATACATATGTACACATTATTCAAAAGAAGCACTGAGTTTAAAGAAATTGAGGAGGGAAGGAGGTATTTAAGTTCACTTTAAAAAATAAACAGTGAACACAAAAATTGAATTTCATCCTGCTGCAGGTTGAAAAGAAACATAGTCAGCAGCAAACAAACCCCTTTTGTTTAGCACTTGCAGCACAGCCCTAAAAAGAACTTCTACATCACTCCAAATGAGTGGTAGTTGGGAGAATGGACAAAGGGTTATTTCATTCCTTTTGTGGATGGAGAGCCTGAAAGCTGGCAGGAATCAGTGAGGTGGGAGCACATATTGGCACTGCCACTCACATCACTGGTGCCAAAGGAAGAGGGGACTCCCATCCCTAAGGTTAGCAAACTTCTACAGTGAAGATCAGACAGCACAGAACCTTCTACTTGTGAACTAACCAAAAAGGGAGCAAGACCAGGTCAAAAAGTGCAGCATTATATAATTCACCTGCTGGACAGTACGTGCCATGTAAAAAAGCAAATTGGAAGAAAGGATGACTCTGGATATTATCAGAATGAAATGCTAATGAACAGAGTTTGTTCTCTGATTTTGCCTACATGGTAAGAGCAGCAATGGCAAGTATAATGTATGCAATATCCACATTATGCTCTCAGGGAAATGGTACTAGTGACAGATTTTGCCACTGCATCAAGCACTCTTTTTCTTTTCTTCTTATTTCATATATAAAAACGTTTGGTAAATCAAAACATGACCCCATCTGAACAAATTAGTAATCTTAAAAATATGGTAAATGCATCTGGCTGTTTTTCATGAGAGCCAGCAAAGATTTCTTCAGACTGCTGGAATAATTTTTTTCAAGGCCTCATCTAGCACAGCTCAAAGACAGTCTGGTTTGGGTGTTTTTGTTGCTGCACAGAGCTATCTGCTGTCCAGCAGGATGCTCATTTAGCACAATTATACCACTTTGATTCTCTCCCATCTTTAACTGATTGGCAATGGTCAGTTTGTGTTGTTTAAATAACCGGCTCACCGTGTTTACATTTTCTCTAGTATGCAGCTCAGTTGCACTGAGCCGGTACCTTCACTATCTCTGACTGCCTTGGAGTTCAAGACCAGCAAAATCAGAAGCCAATGGTCCAGGCCAGAGAGGCGCCTGCTGCAGTTTAGATGGAACTCTCGAGCCCTGCAGTCTGTGCTCTCAATGGTGCCCACCACCATCGCTCATTGACTACATATTCTGTTTGAAATGCTTTGCTGGGCAAGACAAAACAAATTGCGACAAATTAAAGTGTTAGCCCTTAGTTTTGACCGTATGTTTTTCTTTGTGTTAAATAAAAGGCTTCATCTCTTGTATAAACAGATCTTTTCATCGTCAAACCCAGTCTGTAAATATGCATTACTTCACTTCCTTCTACAGCATACGTTAAGAATGTGGTGCTAAACACAAAAAGGTTGCCACCCTCAGAAAACTAGGATTTGGGATGATTCCATGAGTGCTATCTGCACATGTCAGGTCAGTCACTGGGTGTGGTGTTCAGCTGTAGCACACAGAGGCAGCATGGAAAGATTTCTGCCTTTAGGAGAGCTGGTTTACCAAGCAAGCACACAAACCATCTGTTCTGAGAGCCTCTGTATACACCCTCACATGTAATAACTACATTCAGTGAGTGATGGGATCAGTGATGTGTCTGTCTTTCTATACTAGAAATGCACAGGAAAATAAAAGGGAAAAGTGCAATATATATTGTCAGCACTTCTCCCATGCTGTCATAGGACAAAAGGGTATGGAACAGTTCCTGGACTATGTGAAAGCCATGAAGACTCCAGTGTTGAATTACAGGTTAAAGGGAAAAGCTTCTTCTTAATTGCCCAGAATGTATAATTTATTTCAAAGGACAACACATAAAATCACTATTAGTTTGTATTGCCATCATGAGAGTAAGACCAGGTCAATAGTCACAACAATGTTCAGAGGTAAGTTAGCATGTGAATGAAGATGGATTACTGGGAGAACACACTTCCCCTTTAACAGCAGGGCATTTTGCACTGTCTAGTTTGAGCAATCTCCAACTTTTTACAGGTCAAAATGGTGATGTGGCATCAATGATTTGCTTAAGAGCCATTTAAAACTGTTCAGCAGTAGATATGGCCCAATCCCTTTTCCACTTGAGTGCAGTGGGAACAGGAAAGGCACACAGTTTTAGCATTGTAGTCAAATAAACCGTTCTTTCAAAAAGAAACTCACTGTAGGCTGACTCCAATGCTCTCAACATTCAACGTGCATGGTATCCAGTTACACTCAGATCATACAGAAAAGAGACATAAATGAGAATCCAGCCATGCTGCCAGTCTTGGCTTTCTTTCGTCTGACTTTGATTTAGTTTCGTTTCATTTTGTTGTTAAAATATTTTTTAAGAGATAGAAAATCTTACCTCTTAAAGGAGCCCATTGTTAGTAACTTGTTCATCACAGCCCCTTCAACCTCCCCAAAAAAGTAACCAGTCTGTAGAGGGAAAATGCAAGAAATTACCAAAAGTGTAGATAAACACAAACCAACATTGGGTTCAATTTAAACTGGCATAATCCAGGATCTGACAAGAGTGGCTTTGACAGTTACATAGACAGGTTTTCAGGACTACTGCTACATAAAATCTGATGAGGACTTCACAGTCATGGCAAGTGGCTGGGATTACATTATTACTCCTGAGCAGATGTGAGAGCTTAAACAATATATTGAGGTACATTATATAACATCTAATATCAGAAATAAAAGCCATCCAAACCTAAAGCTTGTAAAGAAAACACACTAATCTGATCACAAACCCTTGTGATTAAAATGTTACTCAAAAAAGATATAAACAGGTTGTGAGAGGATTTCATAAACAGTCATTAAAAAGCGTTGTTTATAATTCCTGCATGACCTGTTTAAGGAGCTGGAACAGTACATTTCATCAATCCTATAAATTTTAACTCCTTTCAGAGTCATTTCATACTTAAAACCACTCAGCCTGATGAATTACTCATTTTGTCCTTGTTCAGCACTTGTGGACTAATAAAAATAAATCTCTATTGAGAAAACAAACATTCATGTTATGAATTTGGTATGTACTATGGAAGTGACTCTGTCATCTGCAGCCATTCATATGACAGTGGAAAATCCTGCATGTACAGCATTTTTTCTACCTTGGGAAGACCTGTTTTATTTTAGAGTCTCAACTCCCAGAAGAATTGGATATTTCTCTTCATTGTTTAAAGGGAGAAATCCCACAATTTATGAGGGGGAAAGGGCACTACACTCTCAAATTGCATGGATTCCATAGGTTTTGTATGAACTAAACCTCAATTCCATTACAAGGAACTTAGCTGACCTCAAGTATGCACCTGGGAGTTTGCAGGCAGAAAAGTTACAGCCCTAGCTAAAAAAAGGCATTCCTCCACCTAAAAAGCATGTATTGCCTTTTTTTTTTTCCTCAGGGGAATCTTGGAACATTTTCCAAAACATATGGGTATGTAAAGTCTCCTAGAAACAAGAGGAACATGACTAAAAATACTAGCTTCAATAGCTCTAGCTGACTGATGAAGAAAAATTATCCTAACTATTGGAGAGGCAATGTCAAAAAACC
This sequence comes from Pseudopipra pipra, assembly GCF_036250125.1. Classification (NCBI taxonomy): domain Eukaryota; kingdom Metazoa; phylum Chordata; class Aves; order Passeriformes; family Pipridae; genus Pseudopipra; species Pseudopipra pipra. The sequence continues at coordinate 13,863,880 of NC_087559.1, forward strand.
CTAAACCATAAATGCCTGGTTACAACCTTAGATAGTAATAAACCTGATTTATCAAGTTGTGCACCAGTCTTATGAAGACATTTCAGTGACAGTTCTTTCCACAAAAGCTCTGTCTGTAAATGCTAGTTCTCCCCCAAAGCAGTAACACACAGGTTATCATTATTTTTTTAATACATTAAGATTTAATTGCAATTCAGATGAAGAATTACACTGCCCCACAAACATGATTCTTGAAGCAGTTCTGGTCATGTTTGTAAAGTCCACAGAAAAGCAACCCTGGACAGGCAAGTCATTGATAAGGCACCATCCCACTTCCCTGCCCCTTCTCTATCCACAATAAATATAGAGTGTATACACACATATAAAAATAAATATATACTATTGTAACCTTGTTATAGTGTTACACAAACATAGACACAACTCTGCTGTCCATCTTGGACTTAGATCCACTGCAACTACAAAACTAGCCCTAGTTCTGGCTCAGCAGTTGTCCACACTATACTCTTCACAGGAATATGTCATGGCTGATATCAGGTAACTACCAAAGGAAACATTTCTTCCCAATATTTATTGGCCACAGCCAACTATAAACTTGCAAGTAATTTACACAAGTCACAACTATTTACCTCTAGTAACAACAACAAAAGGGGAAATAATGAGAGGAACATATTTTAAACGTATCAAGATTATTCTATAATGGCTGTATTTCTTATATCATGCTCAACTCAACAGAAAATATAGATTTAATAATTAGATAAAAGGCAAAAAACTCCAAAAAGCTACTTCAAACATAACACAGTTAATTTTTAGGTAATGCTATATTTTTAGCTTATAATTTTTTGTATACATCCTGGAACTATATTCAGAACATGCTTGACATTCTAAAGGAATGGAAGCAATAAAATTAATAAATTTAAACAAAATAATCCATGTCAGTTCTCAGTTTTGCATATAAGATGACGTACCACGAAGAATGACTAGTGCATGACACAGTACAGCATGTTTAACAGTTAATGCTCTGTTGGAAGGACAATAGTTTCAGAAAAATTGCCTTTCTCTTGTTTATTATGTGCTAATATAATTTTCAAAGTCCCAACCAAAATGGAGCAAGGGAGAGAGGGTTCATAAGGAAACAGGCAATTATTTTTGTGCTATTCAAAGGCGAAAAATATCTCTATCTTGTTACTTCCAGAAGTGTCAGATTTAAGGCTACAGTAATTCAAGCTTTTAATTTAAAAGCAAAATACTCAGTTTAGCTTCTTTTTTCGCCATTCACTTCGAGTTTTTATCTCCTCTCCAGACACTCTTCCAAGTCTTCCAGAGGTCTTTCCAAAAGCTGTTTCTCAGTAACCAACCCAGTCATAACAGATTTAATTCACCTGAGGGCTAAGTAGGAGTGTGAATATTCCTATTCACAATCCCAACACATAAAAGAAATTCAACTTCAGACAATTCTGGCATAATTGGGGCACCATCCCAGCCATTTTCAGGCAAAAGTTAATGAGAATGGTGATGATTCCTTCATAAGGTTCGCATGATTGAGTGATTATACATTAATTTTTCAATAATTTTCCAAGAAGAATAAGCGAACTGATGTTTTGAATGATCTTATTAATCGTGCTCCTTGTCCTCTCTGTTGTGATGCTGAGTGCTTAGTTTTAATCCTTCAATGTCTGTAATCCACTTCAGAAAACAAACTCCTCAATCAGCAGCTCTGTAAAATCTCATTATCTCAAGTTTGAATGTAAAAGCTCTGTGTCCCCTCCCTCCCTTCCCAGCCTTTCCATGGGACAAAAATGCCACAGAGAATCCGGGGCTTTTTTTGGGTAAAAACATTTTACAGAAGACAGACACTTCTACAGCAAGAAAGGCCTTTAAGAGAACATTTATGAGTTTAAGAGCAGACCCTGCCCCGATGGGAGACAGAAACAGCTCCTGTGAGAAACAACTTACACTCTTTGTAGAAGGAATTTTTTTAATTTTATGTTACTGAACCCTTACCATTTTCAGATGGTGGCCTATTTAAGAAACAAGTACTTTTAGACTAATGTGTTACATGCAAAAACTGAAGAAAAATCTTTCTCTTACCTGTCTATAGTCTTCAGACACTAAAATAAATCCATTGTTATCTATTAGGTAACAGTTGATTGTCTGAAAAATGATAAAATACTATTTTAATTTTTGATTTTAGGATACATCAATAAGTTAATCATGTACTTCTAAGTGAATTCTAAATGGATAAAACCTTCAGGTTGTTATAATGGTTTGCATAAATTCTGGGTGCAGTCCTGACTTATAGGATGTTATCCGATTTAATTTTTATGCACTTGTCTCATGCAAAACAAAACGAAGATGTGTACAAAATGGGAGGATATAAGATAATTACAAACAAACACAAGAAAGACAAGGTCAGTGTTTTTGTAAGCCATTCTTAAAAGTTTTCCTTATAACTAAGTTTGCAAAGGCTCAGAACTTTGGTCTTCCTGATGGCTTCTCCTGTGTTTGGAAAAAAACATCAGCACAGTGTCATTACCCTAATGATGTATTAATGAAAACACAGTGTCAGCCTGCAGAACCAACAGGGGACCAGGTAATATTTTTTAATTTGTTCATTGGGGGATGGGACCAGAAACTTCTGTAAAAGAGGCCCCACAGGTCTCCTAAAGCTTTTCAAATTGTGTTTTTAATTGGGAACTGGATTTAGAGGTAGGACTGTTAGCCTTTCGTAGGTCAGACTTATAAACTGTATAAAACAAGGTAAACCCAAATCAGTGCTTCCCTGCATACACACATGCACTGTTTTAACCTCAAGTGAATTACTCGCTACAGGCAAAGTTTTAATTACTGAGCTTCAGAGTTTAAACATAAGGTTCAACTCAAACCCTGATATAACTCAGTTTCTCTTCAGTAATGCCAAATACCTACCTCAGTGTTGAATCTTTTTCGTGTTTCTGTTGTTGGTCTAAATCAGCAAACATTTTTATCATTGCTTATTGAATTTTCTGTGCCATTTGTGTAAAAAGAAAAAAATTAGGTAGAATGGCTTTCAAAATAGGAATCCTCATGGCTTTGTTTTCAATTCAAAATCTCCCCTGCTGCAAATGGGCTGTACAGAGATATGACAAAATATACTTTTTGCTACACTCTGCACATTCAGCAAAATCCCTCTGTTGTTTTAGGGAGGAAAGCAGCCCCAATGCAGTAGTAGTTGTGCAAAATGCAAAAATGCAGCCTGGTATTGCAAGAAATGTTTAGATGTGTCTGACTCTCATTCTGGCCATATATTAGTACTGCTCTGTGGGGCAAAGAAGAGGAGAGATTTGCAAAAATGCTGGCTTGAGGTAGACTTTTTATAGAAACAAGAAAGCCAAAATCAGGCAAAAGTTCAGAATGAACATTATTCCCTAATGCAAATGCAGGATATTCATTCTAATAGGGGAACCTAAGCTACAGGCACCCCCAGTGACAGAAAACCTGTCAAAAAGGAAGTTGAAACAACTCATTTCCGACCTTTGATCTGCTAGAAAGCCCAAAATTGGCAAATGCAATGTGAAAAGCTGATGATGCTGGCAAAGAACCCAGCAGAGCTAATGCATTCAGAAGAGGCAGCTCCTTAACCTCAGTGGTGTGTGAAGGGTGGAATTTCATGAGGAGGCTGTAACACCAGAACACTGCTGTCCCCAAAGTCCACCATAAACCTCCCACCAACTTTATTAGGAGAGGAGCTAAGTCAACAGAGAACTCTTTTGAGGATACCTATTTGCAGTACTCATGCATGAAAAATTAATCTGAATTCAGTGCTTTAGAAACACTACTTCTCCATAGAAAATAAATAAAAGTAATTATGCTGGACAAGAAAGAGTGTAGGCTTAATTTCGTAGCTTGTGACTTACATGCTGTTGGGAAAATACTGGCTCAGTTCAAGAATTAGTGGCCATGTCTCAAATCTCTAAGACAGAGTCATTCACCAGCATTGTTCAGAAATTTAAAAAATACTAATTTTTTAGCATTATTATTGGAAACAGGCATAATGAAATAAGTGGTAAGTGGAATCTGCATCTTTTTGGTGGAATGTGAAGATAAGAGGGCTTCTATTTCAATCCATTTTAGAAACATTAACAAGGGGAAAAAAATATTCATTCAGGACCATTCATTCAACTGCTTGCCAGCAAGATAAATAACGTTCAGTGTTCAGCATTGTGTTAAAGAAACAGTTTGTAACAACTTCAGCACTGACAAAGGGCAGCAGGGTGCATTTACTCATCCAACACATTAGCAAATCTCAAACAAAAGATTTCTGATACAAGATTAATGCACGAGATAATAGCTTTGAGATTGACTGGAGCTGTATGAAAGAGGTTTAATTCACAATATTTCACAGGTATTGGAAGTGAACCATGTTCAGGTTTGCCCAAAGGTTCAAGTTCAGTGAACTTCAGATTTCAAGGGGAATGTTCTATAGGTGGAGAGTCCCTGAGCTTGTAAAACCTTAGGCATAAAGTCCAGAATAAACACAGCAAGAATGTTGACTGAGGTCTGAGAACACATTTGAATTACAGTAACTTTGATCAAGTTCAAGCCCTCTATGTATTTTCACAGCTCCAATATACAATAACAGTAATGGAATGTAATATGGGTTAAGAAACCAAAAATGAAAAAGAAAGAAAACAGTACATTTAAATAAAATGTGAGGCATCAGGAAACCAAGAAGAAATGAGCAAATTCAAAGCTTAAAAAAAAAGAAAAAAGGATTTCAAATTAATATGATGTTTTTTAGAATCAAAAGTATCACACACATTGATAATTTGCTTTATTTTTAATTAATTATTTTTGCGACAAATATTTTGCTATTAATAATAATTAATATTTATTGATTATTGTGCCATTCCATTTGCATTAATGACTTAATATTTACTTTTAAATGCTTTAATTTATACCATAACTGCTCACAGATATTTTCCTGTCATTGAGAGAAGGTGTGAAAGTTAACAGACTCAACAGAGGAGCTGTGATATTTGATTGAGTCCTATCAACAGTATGTTTTGTCATTAAGAAAGAGTTTGGAATCTCTAAATCACCAAGGTTCTCAGTATTACTAAATTTCCACATATGCTCACATGGCTCCTGCTGGTGTCAAGCTGAAAAGACTTTAAACTGCTTATGTTTCTTTAAAGTTAATAATAAAGTAGTAAACAAATGCCTTAGCACTGCTCCAAATTATTTCCCAAACTGGATTAACAAAGCAGAATTTACTGCAATGTGTTTTAGGTACTGGTGTCAACCTTGTAATTAAATGCATGTCTATAAGCAGTCATCATAAAAGTCTCAGTATCTAAATAATGTAATATATTAAAGGTGATCACAAATTACATCAAGAGATCATAATGTACACGAGACGTTCAAATCAAATTCATCAACTTTATGTTCTACTGCAGTAGAGATATACATGGAAAAAAAAATCTGTTAAGTACTTACTTCATCATCACAACTTATAGCACATCTGCCATCGAGAGATGCACACTAGGGATGATATCAAAAATAAATACAATATTTTCATTTATCATTCAAAGATTACAAAATAAACATTTCAAAAATTCAAATGGGCAGAATTATAAAGGAGCTGCTATTGATTACATTTTTATCTAAAATGGTTCTAAAAATGACTAAGAAAATTTTAAACCTGTTCACCAAACCCGTTCTGTTCCTGCCTGCAGAGAAAAGGTGCAGTCACATGTAACAGTTCCAGCTGGTTTAAACACCACAATCTCCTCCATGTGCTGGAACCTTCCAGGCCATTCACAGAGGGAGGGTTTTCCAGTAGGGGTTGGGCACACCTGCATTTTAGGGTTTTTTTTGGACCAGTACAGTTCCAATCCATTCTCAAAGTAGGGGTGGCATCCCCTAACCTTTAGAAAGTACCTGATCATCCTCTTCAATGAGTATAGATTCTATCCCTTGAATGTTTTAAGTGAAATTTATTGAAGACTATGAATGCCAACCATGACTCAGTAATCTAGTTTAGTTAAATAATGTGATACTTCAGTTACTGAATGTTACAACAGAAAAGTAAGTGAGAAGGGATAATTCTGCTACTACTGGAAGCAAATAAATATCACAGTTTTGTTTACTGTTTATACTTTTCTAAGGCAGAAAAACAACATGCCAACAAATGTACTGGGGTCTAAAATAAATAATCTTTCTAATTGCCTCCATAAACGTGGGATCAAGCAACTGTTATTCACCATTGAATTCTCCTTTGTAATGAGGAACTGGAATGTAAATCAGAACTAGTCTTCAAATACATTGTTTCTTTAAAACAGTTTGCTTATGACAAAATACTGCAGATCATCAGCACAGTTAAAAAGCTGTTGTGCATTCAATGACAAAGAAAAATTCAAAATATACCTGTCTGCTTGCAGTCCAAAATTTCCGCTGGAAAAATTCAAGTTTCATCTGGATACCTACAGCTAGGAAAGACATAAATTAAAACAAAATAAATTAATAAATAAACCAAGCATTTTTAATTCCTTCAAAACAATTATTTGAAATTACTCAGAAAGAAGAAGTCTTACAATGAAAAGAGAAAGTAAGCCCTGAAATAAAAAAACACAGCTAATTAAACTGAAGACACCACACAGTCATATTTTAAACCCTTTACAGTCTGGTTAAATAGGAAGATGCTGTTAGAGATTTAGATATTCATCACATTGTACAAAAAAATCGTTCAAATTGCATATGTCTCCATAATTAACATAAAAGAACCACAAGCTGAACATATTTATGTTCACACCAATTTCATTTATATTTTACTGGTACCAATACAACAGCTGTAGGGAACTCACACTGTGTGTTTTGTGATGAAGATTTGCTGAAACAACACGAAAATTTGGTTAACATTTCAAGTGATGATTTGTTTTGAGGTCATTTAACCCAAGGCACATCAGTGGAACAAAAGAAGCATTAAAAAACTTGTTTGAAAAAAACCTGAAGTTAAGATTATTATGTGCAGTTCTGTCAAAGGAAAGTATCGGACACATATAACTGGGTTTCAAATTTTAAAGAAAAAGGCTATTAATGATAATAAATTGTAATTTAAAAAATAATTATTAATGATACTAGAGGTGTAAGTTATACATTTCTCATAATTTCAGGTGGGATTGCTTTTCCAAATATCAGTGAACTCTTCTTCCTGCCTAATCTGATGTTCCTATTGAAGAATGATATAATGCACTGTGGTTTGCATAAGCTCCAAAGTTGATTCTTCTGGTCTCACCTGCCTAAACTGAGAGAATTCAAAAAAGTTTCAGTTGCAAAGCCTTAAAAGTCAGGAATCTAACTCCTAGCAAATTCATTGCTACAATGTTTTGTTTAAAAACAAAGCCTCAAAAAAAAAAGAAAAAATAGTTGTTTTGGAAAACTGAATAAAATTTCATTTATTCATTCCTCCTCTAGGGTCCACAGCAGGAATCATTTATAAACATACTTACATTTAGATTATTGGCACTTGCTTTTGCAAATACACACACGCTGATGTCATGCTTGTATTTTATTTTGTGTAAGCAGGTAGGGAAAAGTCTGTGAAATGAAATCTGTAATGAACTGATACAATAGAATATGAAATCACATCAACAATTTTCTATTCTAGCAGGTTATAAATATTTTTCTGCTATCTGTAATTCCTGGATGTTTTTTGCTTAAGAGTGTAGGTAGAGAAATCCAGTGTTTTTGAATAAATACCAGAGGAAACTCTCTCCAGCTACATTTTATTATCTAGGAATTAATTTCACAGTCCACGAGAAGACACTGTCTGACAGCCATGCAGCATGTGTTTTCTTCATCTACGGTCTGCCTTTAGGTTCAGTCCCAGCACTCAGGTGATCTGCACATCCCACCCCCTTTTTATGAAATGAAGGCAAAACACACACACTTTCCTCAAGGAAACCATTTCACTTCTGGGTGTTATGTCAGCCTGGGAAATGTCCATCTCATCTGCTGTTAACAGGAGAGATGCCTGGGCTGTACTTAGATATTGCTCATTTAAGGTCCTGATAAGGTTGGCCCTTTGGAGTTCTCACCTCCCAGAGCAGAGGAGCCATTCACAAAATTGAGAATATTTCCATTTCCAAATTATCAAGTTCATTATGCCGAGGATGTAAAAGAACAGAGTTTCTTGCACAATTCCACACAGGAGCTTCCCTGTCATGGAATGAGTAGCTTCTAAATAATCTATATCCTATGTAGTATAAAATAAATGAAAATTACTAATGCTTCCTAAAATTCAGCTAAAACTTATTTGAATGCCTCTACTTTCAAAAGAATTAAGTGTTAGTGTATGGGAAAATAATTTTCATTTCAAGCCCTGATGTGATACTAAAGCATTTTTGCAGGTTTTTCCCTCCTGAGCTTTTCAAGAACATTGTAAATAGAAGATTACTTTTTTTGGTTTGGTCATTTAATGCCATAAGAGCTATTCTTCAAAAGGTTTTAGAGTCAATATATTCTTCTGAGCACTCCCTAGTCCTTCAGCACTTAAGAACTTCAATATAAAATACCTGTGCTCCAAGTCACTCTATATTTAAAATGTATGTTTTACAAACTGGCTACATGTGGGGGAAAAGGGAAACAGGAAAACTTCAAAATTATATGTCCCATGTCACTAATTCCTAGTTTAGCCTCCTGGGTGTAACAGCTACCACAGAGGTTAGATTAAAAACCTGTAATTGCACTGAAACTTGTCTAAATATTGTTCAGTAAGGTACCCAGACAACACCCACATTTTTAATTAAAAAACAAACTACAGACAACAAAACCTCTAATCGATCTTTGTGTGCAACATACACTTTAAAGCATAAAGTAGTCTTCAACATTTGCAGGCTTGGTTCAACCAAAATGGCCAAAGGATAAAAATTATTTTTTTCAGCCAGGAAAAAGTAGTCAAGATGAGGCGAAAAGGTTTTGTCTTCACTGCTGCATTTCCTCTGTAATGTCACAGGGGAGAGTGGGCTGGAGCTGGAGACATGCAGGAGAGCAGTCCATGGGAGCTGATGGAGGGGTATTGAACTCCTTCTCCATGTAAAACAAAACCTTTCATTTCAAACAAATATTGCAAATCCAATTTTTTGTCTCAATAGCATCAGCAAATTTTCTTAGGTGATTCCGTTAAATACCTTCAATGCTGCCTATGGAAAACAGCTATTAAATCCCTGAGATTTCTTCCCTTAGTTTAATAAATTAGCTGCTATTCTGCAGTGCAGACCCTATGAAATAACAGATGGTTGAGAATGACAAAGTTATATTCTTGGCTGAGTGATAATTATCGTTAAATAAGTAATTTCCTTATGCATCAATTCCACGGCAGAAGGTAATATTTCACTCTTCTAGTGGGTTGCTTTTGGGATAGAAGTACTGGGAAGTGTTCAACTGCTACAGGGCTCAGGGCTGCTTAGTATCAGGCAAACATGAAGGAAAACAAATAACTCAGAATAGATCAGGATTGCTTGAGTTCATTTCAAGATCTCCACGGTTAAGCAAACAGACAGAAAGATTAGGAAAGCCTTCCTCAACAAATTACTTCTATGCACAGAATTACAAGACTACTTAGGCTCTAAGTAAAAAGAATAATTTCCTACTTAAAATAAGAGAGGAAAATGGATTAGACTGATTTATTTCAGGCAAGAGAGGAGCTGAATCTCCCTATAAGCCTGACAAAGAGATTTCAAATACATAATTATAGGAAAAAGTAATAAAAGCTAAAGGGATTTCCATTCTGTGAAATATCTATAGACTATTGTACTATATAAAAGCAAGGTTAAAAAAATATTTTAATGTCTCCTCTCCTTTCCCACAGAATATGGTATAGACTAAGAATCTTTCTCAAATATAAAAGATACCTAACATTTTGAGAACATTTTGGCCTCCTATTTCTGATGGAATTATCTTAAATGAGGTTTAACTTGGCTTCAAAATAAGAAATCTAGGATATAGACTTGTAGCAGGGTTATTTTTCAATCTGCATTTCTTTTGTGTATTAAGCTTAGACTCCTTAAGGTGCTCTTCTTTTCACCTACTAATATTAACTCTTATTATTATGTTTTAAAATATCTAATAACTAAATTTGAAATATTCCAGAACGCATTTGAATATTTTAAAAAAGTTGATTGCACTTCTTTTGTTTAAATCTGTTTCAGTTCAAAAATCTCTGTCTTCAGTGTTCAGCTCAGGAAAATAATGAGACACTGAATATTGCACCCCAATGCATAATACTGAGAAATAAACACCAGAGCTGTCAAGAAGAACAGCCAGTACAGATTCATGGAAGGCTCCCACCACCAGAGATGATAAAAAATCCCTATAAAACATAGGTGTTATGTAGCATAATTAAAAAGAAAATGTGGATATTTTTCCCCTTCAGTCTCAAGAAGTCTTGGCTAACGAATTAGAGGTATTCCAAGAGGAACTCTCCTGCAATAATATAGTTACATAATAAGTAATATATTTATGCTCCACTATCACGCAGCATAGCTGTACTCTCAGTGACAGCCACTCTTAAATCACATGCAGGATATATAAAAATACGAACAAGCACTTGTCAATTGTGCACTTCCCAGACTGCTTCCCAGGTTCAGTTCACTTGCACAGTAAAATGCAGTTTTCCCTTTCCAAATTTCACACTTCATTCAAGTCTCCTTCTCAGTGATCTTTCCCCTTCTACCCATACCTTCCTCTTCTTACCCTGACTCATTTTTTCAGTTCCTCTCTTCAAACAGAAGATCCTCAGAATTTTACTATAACATGAAAAAAATATTAGTTTTCTTATCTGGAAAGTTTTTCTTATGATAAAGCATAATTCCTACCCCAGCAAAATAAGGTATCCATTATGCATTTGGATAAGATACTACTTTTCAGAAACTGTCCTCTGCAACGTGTTGGTTTGTTGGGATGGCTTTTAATCCACATAAATGTACACCTACCTTTTCCACCTGAGTTTGAATTACAGTGTCTCATTAACACTTACAGATTGTTAAAAAAAAGAGTCTTTTATTAACCTAGATACAATGCAAAATAAAAAAAAAAAGCTCAAAGTTCAAATTATCAAGTAGTCTTGATTCTATGCAATAAGCAGGAAAAAAATTTGTATTATTACTGGTATCTTACATTTATCTTCTTGCCATCAAATAATTGGAATGACTGCACATACACAGACATTTTTGAGTTCTATATAATTATCAGTTTGTTATGGGGACAGTTTGCAGATGTCATAATGTGTCATAAGATTTAGCAAGAATCCTTCCCTCATCAGAGGTATTGTGAGGCAGTATGTAAATGAGTGAAATCTTCTTAAATGGGCAATGAAAAGTTGAAGTTCTCCCTCTTTTCTCATGGACTTCAAACATGCTCTTTCCTTACAGAAGGTTTTTAGAATTAGTGGCGGAAGCAGTTGCCTGGATGGAAACTCCCAAGATACAGAGAAGGCAAGGGCAACTGGAATTTCCTGGAGGCCAAGCTCAAGAAGAAAGGGAGGAGATACTGGGAACTTGATGCGAGGCCAAGTTGAAAGGGGAGCAGGATGATGATTGCTGGGAGGCCGGAGTTCATCCAAACTCAAACCACCAGGGAAAACTGAAGGGCTTGGTTTGCAGCCAACCCCTGACAAACTGAACTGTGGAGGGCAGTCTGTGAACATCATCATAAACCAGACTCCCTGTGACTCCCTGACACATATCTTCCTTCTGGAGGACTAATGAAGTAGCAGCAGGGGCAGGAGGAAACACAGAAAGGATATAAATTGAGTGAAAACATTAAAAAAAAAAAAAAAAAGACACTCTTGACTCAAAGTCCATTGCTTTTTCAGGAATCTTCACTGAGGAACTTGGAGTGAAACAGCTTACCTGTAAATTATCATTCAGACAGTTATACTGTGTTTCAGACTTCATAAGATAGTAGCTGATGTGCTGCCAACACTGTTACAAAGGGCTCCCACAGAAATCTACTCATTTACCCCGTGATAAACTCTGTGTACCAGGAGCACAGCTCAGGGGAGGTACTTGAGAATCCATCTCTAACTTAAAAAGAAAAACAAAACCGACAAAACCTGGAACAAACAAAAACAAACAAACAAACAACACACAAAAGAACCCCAAACTGAAAAACTCCCCTACGCCTGGAGGAAGGTAACCACCAGGCATGCAAAATTACACTGAGTGCACTTTGCTGGAAAGATATGCACTTTGTTCCTGAGAAATACAAGGAGTACATTGATAATATAAAGTAGGGTCTTAGATTGCCAAAACTGAAGAGGGTGAGGCAGGCACAGTTAAGCCCTGTCTGGTGTCTGGAGTATCCTCCCTGTGACTTTTAGAAAATACCTGACACCTACTGACACCTGGTTCATTCCATTACACACACACACCAAAAAAAAAAAAAAAAAAAAAAAAAAAAAAAAAAAAAAGATGAAAGATGAAAGATGGGCAGTATTTTTCTTTTTTCTTAGCCTTGGGAAGCTTCAGCAGCTTGCAGAGGGAAGCAAGAACCATTGCAAAGGAAACTTTGCTGGTGGTAGAGTTTTTATGAATTCCTTTGAGCTTTCAACTTTCTTCCAGAATCTCTTTGCATGGCAAACACTCAGACAAATATATCTGAATTCTGATGGTACAGGAAGCATGTAAAGACTGAAAGCAAGCATATGAAGACCACAGTAATGCTAAAATAATGAAGCAATGAGGGTATTTTTATAAATCCCTAACCAATTTTTAGTTTTATAGTGTTTCCTTGCTATTCAAGTACAGCCCATGACTGAAACGAAAAGTAGGAACAGTATATATTTGTAAGCACATTTATAAATCTTAAGGGACGATCCATGACTTGTCAAGTGCTCAAATAAAGCTTTACTTCTCACAACTGAGGTTGTAGTATAGAGTAGCAGAGCCAGTTTACATTTCAATCTCAGCCAAAAGGCTGTGGTTTCAAGTTTGCAATTAAGGAACCCTAAGAGGCTCAAAGTTCAGACAAACATCCAGAAATTAGGATACTTATCTGAACTCTTAGAGACTCTGACCAGATTCTCTTAGGAGATGTTGGGCTTTCTGCTTCCACTTGTAACTATAATTCAACACATTCAAACCTCGATCATATTTTCTTTTCAGACCTCATTCTGGCGACTACCTAAGCATTTTGACAAAAAACCCTCTGTTTCTCCATATCTCAGCATTGTGAGAAAGGGTGATTTCAGAAATGGGCAAAGCTTCTATTGCTATTTCCAAAGAGGTTTACCCCTCTCAAACTGAAATATTATCATAGCAGAATGGGTACAAGTTGTCCTACTGCCAGATGCAGAATATTTTGGGTGAAACATTAAAGATAAATATTATGTCATCCACTGCAAAATGAACTTGGGAGGGAGTTTTCTGTCCCTTTGTCCCCTATCAGATCAGTGCCCTCCCACTACAGACCAAGGGGCCAAGACATGCAGACTGTGCTGCTCCCAATCTTAGCAGAGAGATGGGACTTACAGAATTCAACTCTTCCTGCAGAACACACTGACTGCCAACTGCTTGCCCTGTCCTGTTATCACTGGGGGTACTTGTACCTTGTATACAAGGTCTATGAATATATGAAATCTCATTAGTCAAACTGGATTTATGACAGTCAATGAGAAAACACCAATATTCTATTTTATCACATCATTTGGAAATAAGTATTAGATCTCTCATTTACTGAGTTATAATAAAAACAGTGACATTCTTTACAAACTGTTTGCTGCACTGTGATTAGAAAATTACTTTGAATTACTAAAAATACGAGTAATGTTATTTGAAGTCAAATAATACATCAGAAATACCTCATCATGAATACAAGTCTCCAGCCTTTCAACACCATATCTATTAGATGTTTTATAAGTCAAATTTTTACCGTAATGTTCCAGAATAGTTCTCATGTTTTTATTTTTCTAAGATCACTACTTTATTTAACCATCTTTTTTGCTGTTTAACCACATGATGGTAATGTATAGTCTTAGAAAAGTGCAAAAAAATGTATGTGCCCAAAAGAATCCTGATTCATGTTTGTGTCTTTTACTGAACAATTTTAAAAAACAGTAATAGCAAAAGAGACACATTTTAAACTTTTCCATGAACAGTATAATTGCAAGAGAAGCCTTTTTTAAAAAAATCTTGCATAAAAAAATGCATTTTTATTGAATATCTGTGTAGAAAAGAACACAGCTGCCTATTTGCTCAACAAAAGTAGGAGCTAGTATTTGAGCTACAAACTAGCATTCCTGGAACATCCTGAACTAGAGGTTTAAACCATGTCTGCAATGGAAAGGAATCTTAGATTAATAACACTGAAAGATTCTCAAATGTACTGAAATATAAGCTTTCTTCTTTTTCATATTCTCCTACTTTGTATATGTTAAATAAAAAGAAATATCAGCATTCAAGATGTATTCAGTATATTACAGACAAACATCTCAGTTTGAAAGTCAGTCTCTAAAACTATGGATTAACATTACCCATAATCGGAACATTTCACATTTACTTAACTTTATTTCATGTGAACCATTTATTGCTACCATTTTGAAACCATCAAGATATGTTAACTATACCTCTCAGGAATAAACTGTATTAAGGAAAATAACATGTCTTTTGCTTTATCTAACGTTTAGAAGTTCAAGTGTGTGAACTGGAAAACAGTTAATGTGCATCCAAGAGGTCAAATATTCAGGGATAGAATGACGCCTTTCTATTTTACTTGTCTACTTACCATATTTCAGAAATAATCTTCACAATTGCTACATAAGCCCACACACTCACCAGCAGAAATGGTTGCTTAGGTCCGATCTGGTGACTATTAATGAATTGAGAAGTGTCTTCATAGTGCTAAAAATAAGCTTATTTGCTTCATTGCACAAAGATGAAATGATCTTCTTAAAGCCACAAAATACAAACCCTGATCTACTGACAAACTTATGGCCAAATACATAATAAATAAATATTTTCAATTGATACTCCAAGAAAATAACAAAGAAATAAGGCTTTTAAAAAAATGTCAAGATTGATAAATGAAAAGGCACTGACAGACTTTTTGTAATAAAATGTCACCATTGCCAGAGATCTGTGTGCCAAGTTATGACCATAAATGAACTTCTCTGAGTGAGTTATTGACTTCTAGAAATAGTGTAAGTGCTGACATGACTTTCACAATGGAAGTACAAATGGACCCTACTTTCTTCACATAAACTATTATCCAGATGCTTCTACAAGTAGTATATCACAATTTATATACAACTGATTAGGAGGATTTAGCTGTCAGTACAGCCTTAAAGCATTCCTTAAAGGAATTGCAAATTATAATTTTTGAGAGAAATCAGTCTCATGGATACCAGATGTAATCCCCTTTAATCTAACAGCCTTGAAATAAATCAGGAAGGTTTCTGAAAGGTAATTGTCTGGTATTACATTAAACTAAGGATTTATCATACAAAATAGCTTCCATTTCTACTAAGTTTCCTAATAGGTGCAAATTCAGCTGGGACTTCTGCCTGGAAGGTGTTGAGCACTGCTAGTGCTCACTGAAGTCTGTGAGAGTTAAGGGATGTCCAGCATGCGATAAGAACACTTAGCACCTTCCAGAATGGAGCTCTGGAGAACACAAAAAGGCCTTAAATCTCCACTCAAGGAAAGGACTTTTGGCAGGAATTTTCAGAAATTATGCTATTGTGTAAAGGAAAACCTATTATTGATTTACAAGTAAAGTTAACCTTCCAAAGGCCAGGTTTTTATAGTTGTTAAGGCATATACCAAAGACCGGCTGATACTGATGGGCTTTCCAGAAACATTTCACACTGGATTTCTGAAGTCTCTATCATATTCCTGGGCATCAAAATAACATTGAAATACCACTTTCCAAAATGTAGACATTTCTAAATGATAAAGGTTCTCTTGGAAGTGCTGCTGTAACACATTTATAAAGCATATTTAATTTTCTAATAGGTCAATTCAATCAATTCTTTATTTTTCTGCTATTTTACAAACACTCCTTTTCAGAATTAATCTTCTCAGCATGTCTATAAGGTAAGCAAAGATTATCTTCTCCATTCTCTCACAGTACAGAGCTGATATGCCCTACTCTAAGCGAGAAGCCCTTCTCCCTTTCATTAAAAAAAAAAAAAGGAAATAAAAAACACACATTGGAGATGCAGCAAACTATAACCAACTCCAATGAAGTGGATTTATTTTAAATTCTGATCTTGATTTTTGTATTAAAAATGGTGCACTTGACCACAGAAGGAAAAAGAGAATGGTCCCACACAAATTTCCCTGCTTTTACATGCAGTTAGAAAGAATCTATAAGGATGGAAGAATACGACTCTTGCATGTGTAGAGATACTTTTCTACTGTGTTGACTTCATAACTAAGACTCTCTTTTTCACTTAATCAAATTAGACTGTAGTACTGATTATGCTCATATCCACAAATCAGCATTTTAACTGAGTTTCCATGGAAACACTATATTGTCCCTGTTTTCTTTTTAGACAATGCTATGCTTGTTTAACAAGTTTGCCGAGGACAACATGTTTTGTTTAAGTTACATTAACTGGAGCCAATACTTCCTAATTACATTACCAGAAGAAAAACTTACAGCAGTACTTTTACCATGGGAAACCCTCCATTGTTCAGCCCATCTTAATCTCTAAAATCTCAGCATCTCCACTGCTTAAAATGTGTTAACTGGTCTTATACATATAATTTTTTATAAAATGACAACATTGCTCTTATCTTACAATATTCATATGTAAGCAAATTATCCCATGGAATGTGGATTTCTGTGAAGCTTCCACCAGAGAACATCTGCATATGAAGACAGGGTGGTGTAGTGGCTGAAGCACTGAAGGCTTAGGGCTGTTCCTGGCTCTGCTGTTTCCCTGTTGTGCAACCACGAGCAAAGCACCTTTAGTGTTCTGTGCTCCATTTCCCCAGCTGTGAAAGGGGAGGAAGGATACTTCACATTCTATGAAAAGGGATTTGAATTCTAGGAACGAAAGCAATAATAGCAAAATATTCTTACACTCGGTGTTATAGGTTAGGGTGCAATCTGAAAACAGTCATCCCAGCTTGGGGGAGAAAAATATAGCAAGGTTTGACCTTTAAAACTGTAAGACAGAACGGGAAGTCATTTATCCAGAAGTTAAGGTCGCTCTTCCAGAAACACTGGATCTACTGCTTTATAAAAGGTTAGAAAATAATGTATGACCAGCTGATGGCACCTGGTAGAGTAGATAATGTTTAGTTTTCAAGGAAAAGCCTGTACTACAGTTGCATGAAATACGAATGTTCACTTAGGTGCCTGTGTTTGAACATAACATCTCCAAATCATCACAAATTACAAATGACAGTGTTCTGTTCTTTCTTCTTTCTAATGGGTTTATAGAAAAGAAACTTGTAGCAGTAATTAATGAAAACCCATTTAAGATCTTATTGACACCAAAAAACTCCAAGGTGTGGCAATTATTATTTCACTAAACTGAACACATGATGCATAACTTCAGCTTCTAAATGCAGTCAGCCTACTCCTCCCAACGAGCACTTTAAGAAACAGAGAAGTGAGTAGTACTGTTCTTTGAGCTCATCTAACTCTGCTGAAACACGGAGATGGAGAGAAAATGGACACTGTCATTCTGAAAAGGGAAAAGGATAAAAAGTCTCAGCCAAAACATGAGTAACCAAGCTCAGCCCTGCCATTATGTTCCAAAATAACATACTGCAGAAGGAAATGAAAGCAAGTAAAGATGAAAATACGCCCTTTCCATCCAAGACAGCTACAGCTTTATGGACAGAGGAAGCTCAAACAGGTTGGTAACTTTTGAGATCCACCATAAATTGAAGAGTATTAAAATAGAAATGCCTTTGAATAAAAAGGGACTGTATTAAATGATAATATGTATTACCTGTACAGTTCAGCATCACCCAGTGGTGATACAGAAGTCAGATACAAACATGGAAGGCAAAAAGATGAGATCAACACTTAAATGCTGTCTGAACTTTAGGGCTAATAATCTACTTTTATAGAGTACTTTTTCTTTATACTTGCCCACAGGCATTTCAACTGTTGTTATAAATGTTATTCTCTCAACTAATCCATGTGTTTGAATCACAAAGTTCATCCTTCAGCTTCTTAAGGGACAGTGAAACAGAAACCACAGTTAAAAGCTTAGAGATAACTTTATAGTTAGTACAAACAAAAACTAGGCATAGCTCAGTATTATGACTGTCAGGACTTCATAATTTATGCCAATCTTACTAAAACATTTTCCTTTTTATTTAGCAGACACCCTGTCAGCCATTTGCTACAATCCTCCTAACAGATGTATTAAAATGCAGTAAACAGGTTTCCTTTTTACAAACCAAGAAAAGGAAAATATTATACACTGCACATACTTTATCAATTCTAAAGAATAGTGAAAAAATATTCTATTAATGAGAAATCATAGAATGAGGACCTTTAGGAATTCTGAACATGAAAACAGGAAATCAAAACAGAAATACAGAGGACCATACAGTCAAAACAGACAAGATAATACAGAAGAGGTAAAAGGAGTGTAAGAATAGTGAAAACATGGTGTTTCTTAACAATTTAAATCTGTAGTGTCCTTTCTTTCTCATTAGGTTATCCCAGTCATGTTGCTTCATTACTGCTGGTATAAGCTGCACACCTATAGAAACAGGGTTTTATTAAAGCTACTTCTGATATTTCATAGCTACAGTTTGAGGGTTTGTTCTCTTTTTCTTTTTCTCCCCCCTCTTTTTTTTTTCTTTATTTAAATGACTATTGTTTTAATCCTGTACACATTTCCTCCCAGGGTATCTGAAATCCTTAATCATGGTCTCAATATTTCTCTCCCACATTACACTTTTAGAATCAAGTTCCACGACTTTTAAGAGTTATGCTTACGTCAGAGGGATCAAGAGGTTTAAATTTCAGTACCTATTAAATGAATTTAATTATCCAACCAGTTCCATTTGGATACACTGTTACTGTTCTTTGCTAATCTAGAGCAGATTTTCCAGTATTGTAATTCTCAATAATAAAATGCCCTCTGAAAGAGTATTTTCTTTTTTAAACAAAAAAGTCCTCTCAGTGGCCTGTTTCGCAAATTCTAAACAGAAGCATCATTATCCTTTATACTAGCTGAGTTTCCCAAGGATTTATCATGTCTGTAAACAACAGAACTAGCTAAACTTGAGGGATGAGAAATCCATCTATATACCTGACTTACCCTGTTACTTCATTTAAAACAGTCTCAGGAGAAAAAGGTGTTTTAAAAACATCCTTGGTGTTTAAAACCTGCCGACAGGTTAAAAATTGGGGGGCAGGGGGGAGAGAAGTATAACAGCATGCCATGTGATCTCTGGTTTGTTGTCATATTCAGAAGATTTTTGGTGCCTGCTGCTACAGCACCTAAAGCAGTAGGGATGACAGAGAGAAAATCCAGAGAGAACAAAGAGACTAGAAAAGCAGCAAACTCTGTGCTGCCCTGTGACATCTATCTGCTATTGAAATGAAGAACAGCAGCAGCAAGTACAGGTGTCTGGCTTGTTCCTGTTCACTGGAGATATATGGTAAAAGTTTACAATATCCCTACACCACCTGTAAAATGGTCCCATAAGCCACAAATGCTGCCATTCCAGGCCCTGTTCATCCATCGTGCTCAGAGGTCTGCTAGTTACAACTGCCACATACCAGTACTAAAGAGGGTTACACACTGCTAACAGGCACACTAAAATGTGATGGCAGATGGTCCATCACACTTTACCTGCTGCAGGACAATTGAGATTCTTTCAGGAGTTTCAGGCTTCAACCTTTTCTCTTAGCAAAAGATCATCGAAGGGAAATATTCCATCAAAACTCAAATTCCAAAGCTACTGAACACATTGGTCCTGATCCAATGGAATACTTAAATTTCTACTGATGTTTAAATCCACAAAAATTATGTATTTAACATTTATCAGCTGCATAATTTTAATGTTGGGTTGTTTAGTACTCTGATGAAAATGAAAAAAAAAAAACCTCCCATGGCTATTTCCAAAGTGTTGCAAGAGGTTTAATTATTTGATTTTTTACTGTAGTAAATATATCAGCCCTGCTTCTGCAAGTTCTTGGGTTCAAGCGACTACTAAGGCAAAGAGAAAGAGTCCTTTTGACCCCATAAATACAGAAGTTCTCAATATTTTACAGTGAGTAAGTTTTACTTAACCACTACAATTTGCTTTAAAAGCACAAAAGGATTCAATGAAGTACGAGTTCAATTTTGTAGCACAATTGGTGAGCAGCAGTTTAAGAAACATTTATTGTACTTTACAATCTTTCTTCATACACAATGAACACTTCAAAATCCTTTTACAGAAGTTGTTCAAAAAAAGTTTTCCAATTCTTACAAGAACTGGCCTAGTAAATCAACCATTCAAAATGCACAGGAGATTTATATATTGGTCTTAAGTTTGAGTCCAGGGTGAGCTATGACCATGAATAGAAATTCTGATTAAATATAAAAATAAGGAAACAAAAACACTAAGTAAAAGCTTAAAAAGGAAACTTGTCCTTGGTGAAAAATAAATAAACTATATAGAAAAACAGTGAATTATCTCACTTTTAACATGTTTAAGAGTGGACAAAAAGCATCTAAAATGCCAAGATTAAACAAAGTGTACACCTGTCCTTATTTTACATGTGGTTTTCTTGCTCCTATTTTACTTCTTTCACTTATGTTAGCTTGATGTCAAGCAATATTTTTTTTTCTATTTACAATAACGGCAAAATGAATTCATTAATTAACTCTAATCATACTGGCGATACATTCTATCTATGGATGCTCAGCATGCATAGCAGGTAGTAGACATTAGTCAGAAAATGATTGAAAATGGAATCTGCACGCCCTGCTGCTATTTGTGATGGAACAAATACTCTGCTGACACATAATCTGCCCCTTGCAGCAACTTCATCTAACTTGCAATTAAGGTAGAGAGGCCCAGCATCTCTATTCCCTGTGCTTCTCCTCATTCTGAAGGCCTTGCATCCACTCTGGTAATTTTTCTACCTACCAAAGCACACTGCAAGGCTGGTCTTTCAACATTTTCCAAGCCCTTCTCACCCTCATATAGTTCTGCTCATTTAGTAATAGGAAAAGGAGTACAAGTAACTTCTAACTGCAGTATATTAGAATTGTAATATCACAACAAATTGCTGACTGATCTACCTACTGGATTGGAAGTCTTGCATCACTGCAGTGAGAAAAACAAAAATGAAGAAAACTGCAAAAAAGGACCTAAACAGTTGGTTTACAGGTTATGAACATAGACCTGGTTAGCAAAGACCTGGATATGAACATTAAGAGGATTTTCCAGTCCAAATCAGAACAGTGGTCTAGGGAAGAACAAAGTTCTGACCGAAATGGAGAAGGTGCTCAGAGCAGCAGCCTCAGTGGTACCAGGGGCACAGCAGCACACACCTCCCCAGTCTGCAGCTTGAGCAAGTGCCAGGCTGTCAGGCTGCCCAGCTACCCCTTCCCCCACTGCAAGCTGCCACCTGGAATGCAGCATGTTCCAGTTCATCTAGTCCACTATTACATCTCACACATTGGCCTCTTCTAGAGGTGTCAGAGGAAGGTGTAAAAATTCCCATAAATAATAATTATGGAAAAAACCCCTGCCCACAGGGAAAGGTTTCTCTCAATAACTTGTGTCATTAGTGGCTGATTAAAGCCCTTAAGAGTGAAAGTTTATATCCCTTCTAAATTATTTTTTTTCCCCCATGAGGTAACTACAGCTCCAGATTATATATGAATCCTACTAATCTTCTGGCCGAAGGATAACTTCCAACAATGCATTTCATAGATTAATTACACACTGTATAAATAAGTACCAGATGTATCTAGATAAGGCAAAACAAGCCACTGGAAAGAAGAAAACTGGGCTCTTCCCCTCTACAAAATCACAATTGTCTGCCTGTTTTCTCATTTCTAGAGTTACACAATATTACTTCCCACCTGAAGGGACAACGCAGACACAAAACTTTTTAGACATCGTCGTGTCTCCTTATACCTGATAACCATATATCCTGATAGCCAAATTTGATGTCAATAAATTTTAGCTGCTATTACTCCCCTCTTATCCTATCTAAGCAATAGGATGTCTGAAGAAATCCACACACCCACCTCTTCTGGAAAATGTGGCCAGCTTTTTAAGGTATAAATCTTCCTTGAGAGAAATTTAGTTTGATCCATTGGCTTATACTTCTTCTGTGAAAGGCAGGCCAAACCAGGATCCAGGGCTTCCCTCTATGTTTTGTCAACTTTTGAAAACCTAGTACCCTGCCAGAAAAAAGTTGAAAGGGTCCCAAGCTCTTAGAGTACAAGGACGGTCCTTGTAGAAATAAAAGCATGAGGGACTCATGGGTTTCTTCTGTCCTGTCATCTTTGTTTTCACAGCATTCTGACTCAGCTGGGAAAGGATAAGCTCTTTCTACTACTGTATTTTTTTAAGTGCCAGTTAAAGGGGAAGACTTTTAACAACAGAAGTATGGGTTGTTTCACTAACAAATATGAATTTTTTTTTGGCCTGAACCAAAATGAAGATGAGTCTGCATTGCCCAAATTTTTATTTAAGGTCTTCAGCAAGAGTTTGGATGTTTTACCAATCTGGAGACACATGTTACTAAGGGGAAAGCACATGTGGTTTCCCTGAAAGTATCTTAGTTTTAATTCCTTCCCACTCCAAAGCTATACTATGCTATACTATTTTCCACTATAAGGAAAATAAATCTAATAAAGAGTATGTATAGGAATTGTCTGCTGTGGTCTTGGGAACATTTTTTAATGTAATCATGTCTGCCTGGACTCAATATACAATGCAGTGGAATTCGAATCCTGTAGCTTTTAAATATTTGAAATATTTAAATTGCTTCCTTTCTGCTAGAGTTTAATTAACATAATGTTCTTCTGTAAAAGAGAGGATTCTTACACATAGGACTCCCTTGAAGCAGATGGCAGTAATTGCTGCAACAAGGAGTTTGCTGGCAAAGCAAAGACAGAACTGCCCCCACCAGCCAACAGGGATCAGATATTAGTTCATCGCTGTCTCGCTCTGCAATGGGAAACATACCTTGCTACAACAAGGCACAAGCTAATTTAAGAAGTTACAATAACACAGTCGCTGCACCACATCAGACAACTGAAAAGAATCCCGCTGGTGGTTCAAAAGGCCAGAAGTAGAGCGCATTTCATGGTTATTCTGTTGCTGGCAAGTCTCTACCTGTGACACAACTATAATTTTCACCACATCAGACTTCTCCGTCACAACCAAAGTATTATTGCTAATAAATGGGAATAGGACGTGGATTATAGGTTGGGGAAACTTCTGTTTACAAAACATGTGCATTCAGAGTTCTCAATACAAGGAAAAAATAGCCACATCTACATGAAAAGCAAATCGACAGATTTAATCATATGTTTCCAAATCTGAACCCAGTATGAAGATTTTCAAAAAAGTAATAACTTCTTATACCATGATTTTGAG
Organism: Pseudopipra pipra; assembly: GCF_036250125.1. NCBI lineage: Eukaryota > Metazoa > Chordata > Aves > Passeriformes > Pipridae > Pseudopipra > Pseudopipra pipra. The sequence goes on from NC_087559.1 coordinate 13,887,447, forward strand.
TAAACAAAACAACCTCTGCATTATTGCTGGAACTGAACCTCCCACAGTGCTTAACTTTCAGTGACCTTGTCCTATGAAGAACTCTTTAATATGGCACATGCTAAAAATAATACAATTTTATTTGCAAAGATTTACCTAAAATAGGAGAGGCAGTTAAGAGACATTCTTTAAGATCACTGTTAGATGAAATATACTACTGTGGGAGCTTGTAAACCCACCTGGTCAGGAAACATTAGTTAAGATTGAAAAATAACTTAAAAAATAAACCCTTTGAATTAATGAGTCAAATAAAATTTCATATACCAAAGGGAATTTAAAAGTATGAATTAGTCTTATCAGACTAGAAAAAAAGAACATAATAGCTAGTACTTCCTGCAACATAATCAAAAGTCATGAAAAGAGATGTCACTGATACAAGGGATGAGTTATTCCAAGAGAGAGGGATGTCATCTCAAGCAACAAGTACCTGACCTAACTTTGTTATTTGAAAGAGTATTCATAGCTAGCAAGGCTACAACTTCTAAGGACATTGATATTTTATAATAGTCCTTTTTACATTTAGTTCTGTGTTTGCTAAAATGATTCACTGGTACTATTTAAGACAAGTCTGTTAATATGTTTGTTAGAAAAGCTTTTTGCATTAACTTGACATTATTTAAAGTATGGTACAGATGATCCTCAAGCATCTTTCCCTCTCTCTTTGTAAAGTTTGGGTTAATCAGTATGACTGTGATACCAGGTTATCTACATCTACAGTATTCCTCTGCACTGAATCTCAGCCTTTATCCTGTATCAGGATGATGTGTCATTCATCAAGAGTGTCAAGGGTAGTAATGGTCTGCCACTCACAGCAGTAATCCTGGGATCCTCAAGATGAACAATCATGTTTACTTTACAGAATGCCAGTTTTTCCACGTTCTCCTTCACTGCTCTTTGGGTCTCTTGACTGGTGTCAGAAACAATTCAGCAAAGCATACAATAATAACAGTCACAGCTCTCCCTTGTGAATGAGGGTGCCAGAGAGCTACACACAAACCTTTGGTAATAAAAGGGAGCTGTGGAGAAGAGGGGGTTACTTTCTTCACAGGGATGCATAGTGACAGGACAAGAGGTGAGGGACACAAGTTGCTCCAAGGAAATCTCTAACTGGATGCAAGACAAAATTATTAATGCTGAGGACAAGTACACATTGGAGTAGGTTGCATACAACTGGCCTAGTAAATATCCAAGTCACAGCTTGACAGGACCCTGGATAACCTCTGGTAAAGACCAGATGTATTAAGCAGCAGTTTGGACCTTCTGATCTGACATTTCTATAATTCCTTCCATAGCGTCGCTTACAGCATATAAATTTTGCCCTAGAAAGTAAGCTTTGTGTGATCTTTTCAAAAGGACCTAAAGCAGAATTTGTACCCAAGAAAGTTATGTTACATTTAAGAATAGGTCTGAAAGCTTTTGATTGAAAAACTTCCCTCTCCATAGGTCAGCTAACAGATGGAGTGACCATATGGCCTGGAAAGACTTAATTATATACCAGATCTCTCATTCCTTTCAACACCTTTGAGTTCCTTCATAGTCACAAGTCATTTATCCTTTTATTGCTGTAGATGGCACAGCATGAATGAGTTATACTGAAGAAATAACAAAGAGACAAGTCAAGGCACCACATGAACACATAAAGCACAATTTTAAGTATCATCTGCTGCTTCTTTCCAATATCTTGGAAAACAAATTTATTTGCTCAATATTCTTGGTGACTATAGCAGCGTGTGTGCCATTTTTACAGAAGGAGCCACCAGTTCTGCATTCCCATGCAATAAAATCCTGTCAGCACAACTAATGGATGTCAGATGAATAAGCTTAAAAGAGCAAACAAGGGCACTGTCAAAACTATGTCATCAATCCACAGGTCTATTCCTAGTGATATTATACACTCCAGTGCCTCCAGTCACAGCCCAGGATAATCAGAATCCATATTCAGAGTCATCTCATCTTGCAAAAATTGACACAGCATAGTTAAAAATCCACCAGAATTCAGAAAGCATACTGGATGTTAGAAGGCAGCTTTATTTTTGTGCTTTGCATTTGATGCAGATTAAATAAATTGAAAAGGCAAGGCTATCAGGTCATTATTTGTATGTTACAGCTGTCCAGTTAGAGTTGGGCAGACACTCTTTGCATGGCTTGTTGACTGATTAAGGCAGAGTTAAGTCTCTGAGAATCATAAAAGCCAGGGTGGGGGGGATGGGGTGGAAGACTGTGATAAAGAAAAAAATAAGGGTTGATGGAGTAACTGACTGGAAGTAATTGCACTTCTACACAAGCCAGAGATATCATCTAAAAAAACCCACGGAAAGGAAACTGGATGAGCACGTGACAGATTTGAAGTGGGAATCAGGACAGCGTTTGTTACTGTTCTACATCAGAAATCTGGACCGAATCCTCTGCCAGGGGAAGAGCAAGTAAAGCGGAATGAAAGGTGAGATACCGAAGCATTCAGATTAATAATGTAATTTTTCTCTTCTCTAAGCATTTCATTGCTAAGCAAGTGTTTATTTTAACTCTACATTGGATGCTGTGTCTGTTTCCAAAGCCAACTGTTGCAGAACAGTGTAATGAACTGAAAGCATTGCTTACCTTGCTTGCAGGAATGCTGAATTCTTTCAAATGAATTCCACAATGAAGAATTCAGTATTGCAGAAGATCATGTATAATTTTAATGTAAATACATTTTTGAGTGAAAATTAGTGACTAGTTTGTGCCTTAAACTGTAGTCTCAAAATAAAACTTTCATTTATACATTTATCATATTTCATACTATAATAATACACTGTTATTCCACTAATATGATATTCCCTGACAGTAATTAAGGTTTTATCTCTCTAAGTCAATAAGCAGTAAGTCTGTTAATTTCCAGAGGTTTCAAGTGGCAACAAACTAAAATGTTTTGCATTTTGAAATAATAAATAGTAAAAACTATTTGAGGAATCTCAAAACCAATGCTGCAAACAGATTTATCATTCTGGCTTTCTCTAGTCAAATAAAACTCAATTATTCAACACCATCTGATTCTTGTTTTAAAAAAAAAAATCATGCTGTGTACATGAACATAGATTTAAGTGGCACCTTGTTTTCAAAGTTAAGATCATTAGGAAGATATAAAAGGTAAAAACTATTATTTTTTCAGTTAAAACTACGTGAACATCAGAGAGCAGCAGATACTTATAATACTAAATACTATGAAGTACTCCTGTCAACTCATTTATCTTTTTAAAAGCTTGTTGACAAATGTCTGTTGATTGTTTAGAAACCTGTGTCTATAGGAAGTACAGCTGGTATTCAGATAAGGGAATTTAAGCAAAAAGCATAAACTTAGATATTTTAAAGAACAAACTTACAGAATCTGGATTGCTGGAAAAGTACTGATAATTGCTTTTATAGCAATGTCTTTGAAGCTTGTTATTTTTTTGATGTTACATTGACTTAATTCTTTTAGGCAGTAAGATTGTAAAACCAAAGAAAAATACAAGTTCTACTTGTAATTCTTCTGACACAAGATGCCTTAAATTTGTTACTACCACAGAGAGACATTTCAGTTCAATAATTTTAGAAACTCTGTAACATTCCCTTCAAACATCAGCGCTCTACTGATGGCAAATACTCCTGAAAACCATTTGTACTTAAGATAAAGCCATTGCTTCATTTTAAGACTATGGGAGCACTAACTTCATTCTGCATTATAAAAGTACTTCAATACTACTGCAATTTCCTCGTGTATTGTCAAAGAAACACGCTCTCTTTAAGCTAAATTAATGTTTATTATGGAACTGTATATCTTCTGGTCATGTTTATGACCCGTATATTGCCAAAAGACAAACATTTTAAACTCATTTTAAATCTTTCACATTTGATACAGGCAACTGGCTTTTCGTTTTGAGTGTCATCTTGTTAACACATGCAGCTCATGGATGCCCTGACAAATGCCTGTGCCATACAGCTTCGAAGACTGCAGACTGCAAGAACAGAGGATTTACTGAAATCCCTCCTCGTTTACCTCCTGAAATTCAGATACTACAGCTGCAGAATAACCGCATCTGGAGAATCAACCAAAATGCATTCACTGGAATGCCGCTGCTCAAAATCTTAGACTTGTCTAATAATTCTCTCTCAAGTGTGGCACCTGGTGCTTTCCAGAAATTACGGTACCTGCAGGTTCTAAACCTAACCAGAAATTTGATTCATTATATAGAAAACAAGACTTTCAGTTTCCTCCCACACCTAAAAGAACTGGACTTGTCGTCCAACAGCATTATACGTTTGCCCGAGACTTTTGGAAACAGCACAGGGAATATAACACTGCTCTCTTTGAAGCATAACAAACTTCAGAAAATGGAAAGAGTTCTGTTGGAGTCACTTCCAAATCTGAAAGTGGTTCTCTTCAAAGATAATCCCTGGCAATGTAATTGTAATGTCTTTGGCCTGAAACTGTGGCTGGAGAGCTTTCTATACAGAGGTAAGGAATTTTTCTCACTACATACAGTGCACATGAGAACATTTCACCAGCATCTAATTGATCTTCAGCACCATGGCTTACCAATTTACCCCACACCTTAAATCACTCCCTCAAATAAACACACTAAAATATATCCTTATGCATGGGTCAGAATATAAGTGCTTTCACAAATACAGGTGGCAAACTAGAATCAGGGCAGAACTTCATATTAGCACACAGAGAAAGAGAGAAATTACACCCACACAACCATACAGTGTGTACAGATATGTTCTGCAAACGTGCAGTGTGTGCATGTATTTAGATCCATATCTCTATGTATAACAAATATACTCGTGCACATACATTTGCTTTAATTCTACCAATATATTTTTGCTAGAAACTAACCTACTGTTTAAAAGCTTTTTAGTTGTTGCATAATGGTAAACATCAAGACAGATATCAGTGCCAATTAAACTCCGGAGAACTCAGGATTCTAGTTCCTCTATCAATTATCACTTAGTAGTTCCATAATACTGTAAGAATACCTAGTATTGCTTCTTAATTTTTTGCTAACTAGAAGAGGTACTAAATTCATTGGCAATTTCCTGACAGAAATGTGTAATGGTATCACATAGGGAAAAGTGAATTTTATAAATAGAAGCAGTCGTATTTTGCTCGCACCTGCTTTTAAATATATTCATGAGTTATGCTGTAAAAAAGATAATATGATATAATTCTAAAGGAATTAAGTATTAAAAGAAAGTAATTTATTTCTTCCAGGAGGTATGTTCAGACTGAGAATTCAGAACAGCAGGGCAATTTTTTTTTTTCTAAATGAGGCTTTGAGGTTTGCATGTGACCAAACTGCTGATTACCTGTCTGTATATGGAAGTGGCACGAAGCAGGTTGCAACACTGCATATATGAAAGTGGTCCATGTGCCTGTGACTGAATGGAATACCATTTTCAGGGATCAGAACTCTACAGGCCAACTGGAAAACTGTACTGGCTGTGCATTGACAAAATTAATACTGGAGTAATCTTTGGATGAGGTAAATTCACTGCCATAAGCAACCTTCCAGTAAAGAGAAAAGGCTAAACTCCTCTAAGTGTTAAAATCTTAATGTTTTTGATTAGTAAAATATTACATTATCATAGGGATTTATTTTTATTATGCTGGAACTATTCCCTACAAAAGAATTCAGCAGGGGTTGACTTCTCTGTGCAGAAGAATGTAATGATCCAAGATAAACATATCAGATTATCTTAATTACTCTGCAAGCAGCATAAATATTGTAATTTATTTCAAAAACCAATGTTGTTTAGAAATTCAGTGATGCCCTTCCATCTTTCTGAACACTGACAGATTAATTAAATTCAGTGACATGGAACTTACAAATTCATTTTATCAACAAGTTTTAAAGGAAGCCCAGTTTTAAAGACTCGCAGTTGCAGGTTTTGGACTATTTATCTATATCCACATTCAAATAGCACGTTGGAGGCATCTGGAACCACGTTTTGGTTTGGCTATTAAAGGCCAAGAGACCTGCTATGCTCAGATCTGCCTTGGAATATCACCAATATTTGTGGAGCAGTCCCCAGATTTCAGTTTGGGTCCATCTGTGTTCTCTACTTTCTCAAAGTCTTTTCAGGATGAAAATTTCTATGCCTGGCTTTAGCTGGAAGGTGCATTGTTTGGATAGAGATGAGAAAGAAAAGTCAGTTAATTTGATCAGTTAATTTTAAAAAATATGCAAACATTGTTTTTGGCTTTGTGGACTCCTTGACCCACTACACTTCTAAAGCCACGTGTATTGATCAATTAGGGACCTGAGACCCACACTCCACATGCTGAGGAACAACTGTGTGATTGACCAGGACTGTGGTTTCCTACTTCACTGCCCATTATACTAAAAACATCCTCTGGGAGAGAGTGGAAGCTGGCTCTAAGCAATCATGAAATTTAACATTTGAGCAGGATAATAGGTTGATTAATCTGAACTCATTATATCTCTGTACATTTTCTTACCACGAGTCTTGCTTCAAAAAATTTCTCATGTATCCATACAACCTACTGAACTTTCTCTTTGCCTTGTTATGGTTAGCATATGATGTCAGAACAATGACTATTTCAATCAAGTGGGAAATAATTTCTAAATATACTGTTTCCATTTCTCTCTATAAAAAGAAGCAATGGCTTGAATTTCAGTGAGCCGAATTTGCTGTTAACAATACCTCTTTGTTTTCTTTTATGACTTAGTTCTTAATTTTCTACCACTATTGGGTTTTTTTTCACTTTTACACCCATAAAATCACAGATAATTCCTGATTAACTGCTTCTTGAAAATATTCTCTTATATGAGTGTTAAAGTGTAATAATCTCACCATTGACCAAACTGAAAAATGCTGAGGAACAACTGTGTGATTGACCAGGACTGTGGCTTCCTACTTCACTGCCCATTATACTAAAAACATCCTCTGGAAGAGAGTGGAAGCTGGCTCTAAGCAATCATGAAATTTAACATTTGAGCAGGGTAACAGGTCTTTAAAATATAGTTTTAAATCTTAAAAAGTACAAAATTGAAGGTGACGATAAATTTACTTCAGGTTTCTGTTATTTTTACATTAAGATAATTTAGAAACCACCAAATCTCAACATCATAATTAATTTCATTTGGGGTTTCTTTTTTTTCCAGGAGGAATAAGCGACGGCATCGTCTGCGCGGCGCCGGGGATTCGGAAGGGAAAGGACCTCCTCAAGGTTCCCTACGAGCTGTTCGGGGCGTGCCCCCTAAGGACGGCTCATGCCCACCTGGCCAGCACTCACCACCACAGCTGGGAGCACCGCAGCTCCCCGAAGCACGGCCCCCACGGCGAGCACGGCGACAGCGGCCGCGCCGGCTGCGAGCCCAAAGCCAAGGCGAGGCCGGTGAGCCTGCGCCACGCCATCGCCACCGTCGTCATCACCGGCGTTGTCTGCGGGATCGTGTGCCTGATGATGCTGGCAGCTGCTGTTTATGGTTGTGCTTATGCTGCAATCACCGCTAAATACCACAAAGAACATTTGGCCCCGGTCAAACAGCATGGGACTCCAGAGGAAAAAGAGCCATTTGATAGTTCCTTGGCTTGAGTTACTTCTATCTTTGGTTTCTTGAAAATAAAGCCCTCGCTTCAGCTAAAAAGCCTGGAGTCTAAACAGGATTGATTTAATAGTAATTGCTGGGTTTTTTTCATTTTTTTTCCCTCATACTTTTTTATAAGGTAAACATATATATTCCTTGGAATACCTGCTAATACTTCATATAAAACAATGTAAGTTTATCTATGTTTTGTGCATGAATATTCTGAAGCCACTATTTAAGGCCAAATCTTCGTTCGCGAAGCCCAGCCATGACTGACTGACTGATGATTTAAGGCCAAGCATTTGAGGTAATGAAATCTTGATATAGGCACTTTAAAATATTCATTTAAGGCCAAGTGTTTGAGGTAACGAAATCTTGATATAGGCACTTTAAAGTATGCCACTATCCTTCACTAGCTCTTGATGCAGTATTAGACCAAGATACAACTTGTGGGGCAGCTACAGTCAGTGCCCAACAGGAATGACCCTTCTGCAAGGGAAAATAGAAAATAGCTACAAATTACTATCTTTTTTAAGATCTATACAACTGACAATCAGTTTTCAAACCAGCCAGTCAATACACTGGCACTGATAATGTAAACGTGTTAAAAGCATTTCCAAAAACGTGTTTTCAACCTTCCAATCTGCCCTAGAAGGCCACAATTAAACATAACATCCATCACCTAACCTAGAAAATAGGAAGTACCTTGTTAACTATCACATATAATTTCCAAATTACTTAGAATTAAAGAGAGCTGAGAAAATTCTGAAGAAAGAAGAAAGCTTTGCATGCAAGCACTGAAATGAGCACACAGATATGAGGAGACTACCTGATATCCTGCTGGCATACGTGCTTGCTACAGACATTTCTGATGTTATTCCCAAATCCACACACAAGCATTCCATTTTGCAAATACCACAAGTGCAGATGCAGCCCCCATCACAGTGCTGCCCTTCAGTATGAGGACAATATAGTTGCATGTTTACATGTTCTCTTTCACAGAGAGAACATTCAGCTGAATTCACTCAAGGGTCCACCTTCACTCTCTGCAGAACTGTTTTGCCATCAGAGGAAATTGGAGCCAAAGCCATTTGAATAACAGAGGTTTAGAACTGAAAGAATATTTTGAATGTGCAGAAGCATTTTTCTAATAATTCTTGGAAATTATTCTAAGGCAACCAACACAGATCAGCAGCTCCATTTACCTTTTCCAAGACAAGATAAAACACATTTCAGGCTATTCATGACAGATGTCTAATGTGTTTCTAACTCTCTCCAATGACAGGGATAAAGACCTCCCTAGGAAGCTAATGCAGAAATTAAGAATGTTTACAATCTTGAGGAAAATGTCCAAGTAACAGTCTGTAACAAGGGCAAAGGGATGCTGTGTCATGGCATTCAGAGACCTGCTCTGTCCTTCCAACAGATGGATTCCAAGATGAAGCTCTGTAGCTGTTCTAATAACAGCCTGAACTGAGTAATGGGCTGTATGGCAGGAGTCATGTAACCCTTGCTCTTATCTACTTAGTAATAATTGCAACCTAAATATTAAAGCTCATTCCTGCATCTGTAGTTACTTTCATGTCCAGAGAAAATTAAGCATCTCAGGCTTAATCTAAATCTAGCAGGCATTGAAAACAATCAATTACTGTCTCTTCGTTTTTTTCTTTTCTTTTCTTTTTTTTTTTTTTTTTAACTGCTAAGTACTTCATATCATTATTAGACTCTGCTCATTCTTCTCTGTCCTGAACTAAATAAACCAAGCTGTTTCAAATTTTTCCTGCAAGGCCACATTCTCTAAACTTTTTTTTCTTCCCTGCATTCCCTGAAACCTTTTCAGTTTTTCTACATTTAGTTTAAAATGTGGTAGCCTAGACTGGACACATTGCTTCAGCTGAGACATCATCAGCACAAGATTTTTAGAATATTTACATTTTTTATAATACCTTAATATTCAGAATATTTGTATTCAGGGTTTTTGATCTCTCGAAATTTGCTTTTTTTCCTTCTAAATATTTGGTAAAGCCTAATGAATAATCTGCTTTCAGAGCTAAGACATTTAAATATACAAATCTACGTTTTCTATTCTTTTATCCATTTATTGACATAATATTTTACAAAGCAAAACACAGCTTTTCAGATAGAGAAGACTGAAGTAAGACAGTATTGGATCTTATTGCCCATGGCCCAATAAATGAGTTTGGAGCCATGCCAAATCAGTGCTTTTCTACAGTGACAACCTAAAATGAGCACACTTGCAGTCAAACTGCAGATTCTAAGATGAAAGTTAATAAACTTCTGACTGCCAGAGAGGTTTCACCCACAGTGTTTCTAAAGGCTCAGACACAGCAATGCAGCTTCCAGCAAAAACCAGTTCACATTACTGATAGTTTTAAGCAAAGGAAAAACAAGAATTGACTTGCTATCTCCTAGTCAGGAACAACCCAGAACATCTTCCTAGTCCTTAAAAAGAGAGTCCTATCACCAAAAACCTTTCAGGCTTTCCTTACATCCTTAATGTAAGATCATTCATTAAAAAAAAAAAAAAAACCAAAAAAAAACAAACAACAAAAAAACCCCAAATAACAAAGAGTTAAAAGGTGAGGAAGAGGCAATGAAGGGTGCAACATTTAAAGAAATTCATTCCAAGTCACACTAAAGATATTTCGGGGATTTCATGCACACACAAGGCTGTAAATTGATGTGGAGTTCTGCCAGAAAGCAAAGTACTTCATATTTCCATTAGTTCCCTCTGCTATAGGGATAGAGCAAGCCAATCCATGTAAAATCTGATTCCATACTTTCCAACACCCTGTTTGCTAGAGGAAAAAAAAAAATCAAACCAAAAAACAACCCAACAAAAATCCCAGGGAAATTTTTCATTTAAGTTTTATGACTATATGTGATATTTACAAAAGGGTTTGCAGTTAACAAATTCCAGTCATTTCTGATGATAAGCTAATAACAAATATTGAGCAGAGAAAAGTATTGATTCAATTGCTTAAAGTAATAAAGGTAAAATTATTTATTTTTTGGTAAACAGAATGTTTGACTACTGATAAACAAAGATAAAAGCCACCATTTATTGTCTATAAAAATTATTGACTACAACAAGTGGAAGACTGAATCTAGGGATTCCCCATAGAACTGCCCTTGATTTGTAAAGCTTAGCAATGGACATCTGCCACTGAAATAATTTGTCTGCACAGATTTATTTTTCAGATAAAGGTTCCCCAGAAAGCTTTATTGTTCTTCCAGCAATCTCGTGAGAGTATTATAGTAAGCACAGTAATTTTTTCTAATCTCTGTGAAAAACACTCTTCCCCCTCAAAGTCAACAAAATATCAGGACACACTACTCTGCAAGGTATTTGAAAAGACAGAGAAAGCACACATACTGTTGTATTCCTCTCCTTCATAAAAGGCTCACTATATTGCTTTGTTTCCAGAAAAAGAGACTTTCTAAAATTTCATTTTAGAACACAAACTAAAAACTACAATAGAACAATGTTCTTCACAGAAAATGACCTACTATAGGTCATTTATTTATATTTATAGAGACTATATCTATATAGAAATACTCAAAGCTTAAACTAAAGCATACTTGCTTGCCATATTTGTCTTTCCATTCAGAGCTTCCAAAAAGTCAAGCAAAATTCAGCTTCATTATTCTCTAGAAAAGCAATGTCCAAACAAACTCTGGATTCCTCTTTTTGAACATCAAAGTAGCACATTTAGTGACACTGTTCATGGCTTACCTATCACTAACAACATGAACAGGAAAATACCAAGTATTACCTAATAACCATCTATCTTTGCTGCCCAGGAGACAAGGACACACAGGTTTTAATTAAGCATCCAGAAAGGATGCCTGCTTTTAAAGCTTTGCTCTTTGAACTCTGCCAAAGTTGGCATAGTAATAACAATCATAAGAGAGTCTTGGTATGTCCTGAGCTCACATTACCTGAAAAGCAACTGTTTCCCCCCAGATAAGGGGGAAACACGCAGCATCAGTCACAGTAAGCCACAAGAGGGGAGCAGGAGTAGAAAACCAATAATAGACAAACCAACAACTACATATTTCATACCTATCTCCAAGGAAAGCTGTGGTTTCTCTCTCGTGCTGATTGCAGAGGGATGCCCCCATGTTTTAGGGTTATGTACACTGTGTGTTCAACTTTTTTTGCATAAGGCTTCATCTTCATTTTGAGATACAACACATGAGAAAACACTGTTAATATTTGGAAATATAGTCTACTGGGGGGAAAATAGTCAATCCACAGTACTTTAACTGGTAGTAATGCAAACATATTTATGTGACTGCAGCTTCATACTTGCACAGCATTACTTGAAGTTTTCCAAAGGACCCAGCAGCTCATGTGCTGCCCTGTTCTGCAATCAGGGATTTATTTTGTTGGCATCAGAATTATTTAGCAAAATGCCCCTAGAATCGCATTGCTATTAGATCACAGGGATCTTCCTTGTCCACAAATTACATAGTACTAAAACCCAACCAACCAACCAAAAAATCCCAAAAGCAAAGCAGAAGTGCAGAAGCAAAGAGCAGGTGTTCTGTGCCATTTACTATACATATGAATACTACACATGGTGGGATACTGTTCTAATTCATCTGTCAGAGTCCTGGATTCTCTAAGAGCAAGTGGTGAGGGAAGTCCTAGAATTAGATAGAGGTTAAATTCTCAAGTTAACACTAGCAGAGAACTATCTTTAAAACCCCCGTTATCCAGCTATTCCACACACTAATTCTGTGTGGTGAAGTGGAATTGAGAACAAATGGAAATGAATGCAAATGTGTGAAGGGTTGTGACTGTGTTAGCTAACTTCAGGTTCCCTCTCTCCACACATTACCTGCAAACCATCTTTCCCAAGTAATGGCTCCCAACCTAAGCCTGCAAGTTCTTTAATGTTAGACTATACAAATACACATCTCAGTTTTCCTAAAACTGAAAACATTACTAATATTAGATTTGTGAACACAAAGATAATATTGAAAATGAACAAGAAACTCTAGAAAAACATAAAGTAGTGGTTTTCTACCAAAGCATGAAAAACATTTTGAGGGATTTGCTAAACATTACTGCTGAATATAATCTTCTGTGGTTTATAATGTGGAGTAAAGATTAAGTAAATCACTGTCTTGCCTGACAAGAAAAACATCTATTTTAGAATGCCTCAAAAATTTGGTTGGTGTGTCATTATGATGACATATTCATTTTCCCTTAGGCCTTCATACTAAAATGCAATTTTATAGATGGCATCATAAATTTTAAGGACTGTGTATGGCAGTGACATTTACTTGAATGTTCTTAACGATATACTAATACAAAAGCAATATATGTGAGAAAGAATAGAAAAAAAATTCCAAGCACTACAGAGCAGATGCATTTACTCTATTTGCCACTCTAACAACAGTAAATTTCACCATTTGTGAAACATTTACAGTGTCTGCCACTCCTAGAAATACCAACAGTTAAAACTACTTTTGATTAAGCAATTGGGTATCAGTTTTTCAATACATGTTCTAGGAACTTGTTAAAAGAGAGATGTACATTCAAACCCCATTTAAATTCACTCAAAAAAACCCTGAATGTAGGATTGAGGTCATGTATATACAAATATTAACACATTAAAAAAAAAAAGGGAACACAGAGTGAAGAACAAAATTTTTGTGTCATAAAGTCACTGATTTTCAGATACAATGTCACCATTGTCCTCCATGAAATTATAAAAGAATCTTCCTTACTTAGAGCCTAGATCAGCAGAAGCCTCAGTTACTTGAAAACTGGTATATTCACAAATTTTCCTTTTAAATTGCTGTTCTGTAGAAGCTGATTTAAACAGGAAGAACGAAAACCTGAAGTGTGACCAGTCTCAATGAGACTGATTTGTACTTCAAAAGTAATATGAGATTTTTGATCTTTCCTGTTCTCAAGGCACAGCTTGAAATATCTTAAACAGCAGGACCATTAGGATCACTTTCCACTAGCCAGAATAGAGGCATTCAAAATTGAGTGCCAATTTTAACAAATCAGTGATGAAATTAAATCATTACCATCTTCCTTAGCTTATGGATGGGGGGAAAAAAGGAGGTCTTAAATATTCAAGCTGTGTCATTTGAAATACCTGAGGGCTTTTAGCATCCTGACTAGGAATATTTAACATGGAATAACTGATTTTTTTTGCCATAATAAAGTTGGGGTTTAAAGTTATACAAAAGAGAGAATAAATAAGGTGATGGATGAGGACACCTGTAAAAAATCTCTCTCTAACCAGACTTTGGAGTAAAAACCTTGAATTTGTATATGGGCTAGTTATAAAAATAAGGGATCAACTTCGAGAAGTTAAATACTGGAAAAGTTAGATACTGTATCCTGGCATTACTTGGAACAAGTTGTTTGGCAGAATAAAATAGAATATTCCTTGTTTGCATAAAAAGTATTTTTGGTAAAAGCATTTAAAATCAAACTTTCAGTGAACAGAGGAGGCTTTTCTTCAGTTTCGGTAACACTTCCCACATTTGACTACAATGACCTGCTCATTATATTTCAAATATGTTTTAGTCCATATTTAAATATAAATTATATATCTATAAAATAACACTTAGGCATGATCTATGGTTTTAGCAGAAATCAATAGTAGGTGTTTCTTTTATTCTACTAAGCCATGAGTGCATATTTCTTTCCAAGGAATATCCTACAAAACAAATCATTTCTATTAGTCTCACAGCATTAGTGTGGCAAAGAATAGGGAGCAACCCAACCTTTGGCAGCATCTACTATGGAATTAAAGGCACCTGCCATGCATTTAAGGACAGATTCCTTGCAACCTTCTCTGTCAGACACCCACATAGAGACCAGACACTGTATAAAGTTATGAATCACGGGCAATAGAAAGTATCTCATTTTTGTTTCAGTTTTTACTGCTTGGCAGCAGAAAATGTGACATCTGTGAGAAAAAACTGGCCATCTTTAATCATTCTGAAATTAATAGATGTATTCTCTTGAAAAGACTACATAAAAAAGTATTCCTATTATTCGACATGTTCATAAAGGGCAAAATCTAATCCTTTTGAGCCTGGCATTCTCACAAATCTTTTAGTAACTTTTGCCACAGAAGATTCTGAGAGTAGCTGATTTTCCAGCCACAACCTGTACGAGGAACGCAGCATAAAGAAGAAAAACAAACACACCAATCAAAAATCTTGCAATTATGAAGAAAACCAGATTTTTCTCTTCTGTCCAAACAGAAATTACTGCAATTGCTCTTTTTATGCAGCTTCAGCAGAGTAGAATGAGTCAGGGTAGATTCACAGAGCTATGGCAACGCTTGAATGCACGTCCCAGGCAATCACTGCTCTTTGATAGAAAATGACTGTAAACATGCCTGTACATAAGAAAAACATAGATTTCTTTTCTCCTCAGAATTTCACTGAATAAGAGAAATTTTCAGATAGTGGGAGTAGTTTCATTTCTCACTAATTTAGCTACAGTGAACGTCTGTTAATATACTATTCTAGTTAGGGTTTGCTCGATTTCAGAAACTACAGATCTCACGTATTGGTAAAGCTTTTTATGTTTTTAAAATGAACAAATTAAACTATTACTTGATTTTGACTGAAATACCACAGAAGAGCATGCATGCAAGGAGGACTCAGTGTTTTCTAATTTCAACTTTGATAATTAGGAAGTCCAACACAAAATTGATCATATAAAAAAAATTGGTAGAAAATAAATAGGTACTCTTTCATCGTACTTTGGTACCATAGAAACAAAACTTTTTTTGAATTCTACATTTTTAACAACTGGTGGCAAAAATAATAAAGCCCCAGCTGTTTTTCCTATCTAGTTACATTTAATATAACACACCCAGAGAGGGTGAGGCCTCTCCATGTGTGGAGACATTCAGGATCTGGCTGGACACAGTTCTGGTTAATCTGCTCTAGCTCAAGATTCTCTCAAATCTTACTCCACTAGGATTGGACTACATGATCTCAAGAGGTCAATTCCAACCTTAACAATTCATGTAAATAACTGGTCTGCTCAAAAATAGGCACAAAAGGATTAAGGAAAATTGTGCTTAATTTCAGCTTTTCTAAGCAGCCTTGTATTAAACAAAAATGGACTATTTCTCCTCATCTCCTTCAAATTTTAAATTTCAAATGACTGTGAGGCTAAAGACTTTGCCTGTGTATGATTTAATCTTTCCTTCTTCTGAATAAGTGTCCAGAGTATTTTACTCAGCACTGCTATGGATGTTTCCAATGAGGCTTGAAATCCAGGTTCTTCTTGTTCAACGAAGAAAAGTTAAGAGGACTTGACAATTTTCATCAGACATTTTCTTCAGCATTCTTTAATAAATTTTTGCCCTAAGAAGATTATGTCAGTGCTGTTATCTTTGATTAAACATACCAAGGGGATAATTTCCATGTTTTCTGTGAACAGCGATGGCCTCTTTCAACAGGAAGGGCTTTTAAGGTCCTGTATTGTACTGCAGCTTTTGAACTAAAATGCATCTACAGGGAATTACTCTCATGAAGGTTCACTTACTTTCTCAACACTCCCAAAATCTCAGGAAATAACCATTTTTTCAATTTTTAGAGCCTGCTTTGCACTATGATGACTCTTATTTGCTTGTTTCCATCCCCATATCTTGTTCAGAACTGTCTAGGTGAGTAGTATCTTTAATAATTTATTTTTAAGGAATACTAATCTTGAAGGAATCTCATGAAATTTCAGGACTAGGGACTGGGTCATTCTCCTGTTTTTAGGTCATGTTGAGGAGAAAAAAAAATCCCACCATCTTTTATTCTCTGTCACAATGTAACAGGGATATTTTGAAGATGCTTAAAATTTCAATGTAAACTTGAAATAGAAGACATGGTCATAGAAAACACTCAACTAGTTTTGACCATAAATGTGTTCAAATCTAAAAAAATCCCTGCATTCGGTGC
The DNA here is from genome assembly GCF_036250125.1 of Pseudopipra pipra. Taxonomy (NCBI): domain Eukaryota; kingdom Metazoa; phylum Chordata; class Aves; order Passeriformes; family Pipridae; genus Pseudopipra; species Pseudopipra pipra. The sequence goes on from NC_087559.1 coordinate 13,904,030, forward strand.
TACTGTTACTTCCTCTCCAGCAACTAAATTGAGCTCTGTATATATATATGATGCTACTACACTTACATATTAAAGCCTTATGTTCTCCTTCCACACTTTCTATAGAAATTGGCATTCATTTAAGTTAAAAAAAAAATAAAATCACAATCTCAATTGCGAGAGGCAGGAGGGATTTTAAAAACAAATTACATGGGTTTTTTGCCAATAAGCAAACACATTCTGACAGGGAACTGGTATTAGTAGGTACAGATGGTGAAACAGCAGCAACACTCAATTTCTCTGTAGTAACAGTCTGCAGACTCACTGATTTTAGGATTTTCTGCCTATATTATAGAGTTGAATATTCCCTACTTGCAATAAGCCTTAGTGTAGGTAGGAAAATAGAAGAAACTACAGATTTTGTACTAAGAAATTGTTTTGTTCCTTTTTTTGCCCCCTCATGGACAGGTCTCACTCAGGTTTTCATTTTATAATAATGTTCTAGTTTCTCTCTTCCAGTTTTAAACTCTTCTAGTGATCTGTAATAAACAACATTCTGGCACAGCTTTATTTTCAGTCAAATCCCTCTAGGGAATAGAGTGATTTAACATGAAATGTGTATCCCATCCTGCTGCTTTCTGTAATCTACTCAGACCAAATGGGGATAAGGAGTACTTACTTCACACAAATTAAAATGAGACATTTTGGCCAAATTTGAACTCCAGTGGAGGTATTTGAAAATGTTACCCATAATCTTACTTTAGTCTCCCAAGTCTGGCTAATAAAAACTTCAAACTTCTCCCATTTACCACTGCTCCAGTTTCTGCCTCCAAATCCATTTTGCTTAAAACAGAATATTGCCACCCTTATAGCAAAACCTAAAACTTGAACTAGATGCTGGGTACTTTCTTAAAAGTTTCCTGAGAGAAAAAAGTAGGACTGACAAGTCACATTTGTGATCTCCAACTTAAAGAGGACAAGAATAATGCATATACTTGTTTGTCTCTGAATGGCTGAGTGATACTTTCATGGAAAAAGGTTTATACAGATCCAAAGAGGTCTCCCCACAAAAAAAACCCCAACTGAAAACATGCAGCCAATACAAGAGAGAAAGGAAAAATTATTCAAAGCAAATTCTTAAAAATGCTTCATACTGTAAACAAAACATCTAGCACACAGTTTTTAAAGTTTACAGAATTAGAAGTAAAAAAAAAACACTGACGAGCTTCAGATTGTAAGTTCACCAATCTTATTTTTCATGGCATTATGCAATTTGTAGGTATCACAGAATTTTTTAATATGCTTTAGCATTTAGAAGGTTTAAAGACCTTGTCTTTATCTTAGATAGAAAATACAAGACCCAAGCAATTTTTAATGTTCAATATTAAACAATTATTAGGGAAATGGAAGCAACACCTGCCTGTCTCTTTTACAATTAACTAAAAACCAAACAACCAAACCCAAAGCTTGTTGATGCAATATTAGAACTGGTTATATGTGATACCTTCTCAAATCATATTTCTACATTAAATAACTGCTAACCCAAAAAAGTGAGAAATGCTTAAACTGATTTTTAAAAAAATAACAAACCAAATAAACTACAACAATTTACCTGCAACCACTGGAGATTTCCTGTCATCCAGAAGCTGAATAGCAGTACTGGCTGTCACTACATTGCTCTTGTTTGCAGTTTCTGCAGGGTTTATTAAAAAAAAAGTAAAAATAATTGAAAAAACATATTGCAGAATGAGGCAACTGAGCTTTTTTCCCCTGGTTTGACATAACAGTCCACATGGATTTAGTGCTCAGAAAATAAAGTAGTAAACATCATGTTCTATATGTATGCACAGAACATACAGGTACTGCCATTTTAAATTCCCCAGCATCCCACAACCCAGCTTAAAACACTGAAATGATTATCAGGTTTTGACTCTGCTAAAATGGCAACAAAGGTGACAACTTTTGGTTGGGCTTCTCATTACTGGGAACATTTGTTCTGTTGGACTTGTCTTGCTTAAAACACCAGGCTGTAAGTTCAACCTGTGCAAATATTAAAAGCAAAGTGTTACACTACACCTTGGGGTTTCCCTTGGAGCCCTGTAAGAGATGCACCTGGACAAAGGGTCAGTAAAATAGCTGCAGATTTCAATGCACATTTCAGATTAACACTAGAGATTAGCTACAGAGCCCACTCAGTACTGACATACTTGGAATCCTTTCAGCATCATATATATCTCAGAATTTAGAGAATGACAAAATGACAGACCTGTGCTGAATGGGATTGAATACACAAAGCTCCCAGGTATTTGCTCAGCAGCTCTTCTGTACCAGAGTGGAAAATGGTCAGCATTAAAAATGTTCTCCTTATCTTCAGCTGTCAGGAAGTCTCTTGAGAAAAAAAGAGAGACAGAAAACACTTGTTATTTGTTGCATGGTACACAGTAGTTTCTAGCTTTGAAAGACAATAAAAAAACAAAATGTGATTTTTAGGGAAAGGAAATGGTTTGGAACAATTCTTCTAATACCGTTTGTTCAACAAAAGGGTTAAATTTAGCCACTAATAAATATTTGTGACACACTTACAATCACTTTTGTTCTGAAAGATGGAAAAAGTACTGAAAAATAGTACCTCTAAGTACTGCTAAAAACATTTTTACTGATGTGTACAAATAAAAATGTTTAGTCCAAAAGGCCTTTGTCTTTTAGCACAATGTAAGAACTGTGAACTGTACAAGGTGGAAAATGGAGATTTGACAGTCTGTTGCCACTGGTATTTGCTGGTAAGTAGTGAAAAAAAGAAATTATTTTACAGCCTACTTTCCAGTTACTATGTAAGGGGTGGTAGTGGACAACTACATTATTCCTCAATAATTATTCCTCAATAAACAACTAGTTTATTCCTCAATCATTTCAGGGAATGTTAACAGAGGAAAAGTTGTGTCAAGTGACAGGAGAAAGTATGGTGTCCACACAGCTGTTCTGGCTTGCTGTCTGACAGTAACAAACTGGAGTGCTATTGATCTCACCTGTCAGGCTACTTGAACTACAACAGCAGTTGTGGTCAGATAGGCACCATATAATTTTATATTAAATAAATTAAATTATATTATCATAAATATCAAGTGCATATTTTCTTTTGCATGCATAATACCTCCATTAGATTACATCTTCTCCAAGTAAAATAGGAAACCCTCATTATGTAATGAGATCTCTTGATTACTCTTACACTCAGTCCACTTCTGCCACTTGGTTTTATTTCTACATTGAAAATGTTTTCCACAACAGTGATGCAAAATCTCTGGAAAAGCCTACAAGTACTTGTTTTTAGGTGGGGCAGTAAAAAAAAAAATCATCATCTGCAGGTGTAGTATTTTCATAATTCTACTCTGAAGAATAAAGATATGAGGCTGGGAGTATGTGTGTGGAGAAAGTAAACACATGGGCTACTCGTGTAAAATAGTTCATTGTTCCAAATGTTCCAGTTGAACAAAGAATTTAAGGGATCCTATGAGATCTTTCTAACTTGTTCTATCTGAAGAAACAGTAGATGGGCTTCACAAAAATAAACATTTTTTCCCTTCTTTTCTTATATGGCTGCCAAGCACAGCTTTGTTACTTACTGGTTAGTGAGCTGCTCTGGACCCACAAACAGGTTGATACGAGAGAGTCCAGTCCGTGTTCCAAGGAAGGCAACTTCCACTCCTTTGTCAGAGTTTCTGAAATGGCAAAGATATTGCTTTTAGATAGTAAAAAGATAAAGCTATATTACTGGTCAAAGAAAGTACTAGTGTATTGTAGTTTTTGAGAAGTATTATCTTAAGCATAGTTCCCTTATTTGTTGATTTATTTTTAAATACTGATTTTTAAGTTATGGACGTGGGTTTTGAAAAACATGCAGTGTAGAAATGCTGTTTAGGCCAAAAATCACTAAAAAGTCAAAGACAGTACATTTTGTAGGATTTGTAGGGAGGGTTTATATGGAAGTCATAGCATAAAAAGGTGTGGCATAGCTATATACCAACTATTTAATAGCCACTGGCACTCAGTGATTCTGAGATGGGCAGGAATTCCAGATCTTGCTCCCAGTCCATTCAACACCTCCATAGTATGTCTATGCTTCGAGTCATAGGTGTGAATGTTGCTCAAGCAACCAAGTATAGAATTTCATTAGTTTTATTGTGGAAATTACAACTAATCACCATGATGTACACTGCAAGATAAGCACTTAAGACTGAACTAGAAATTGGTGCTATTTGGGATCAAATGGTTAAAATAATATCTTCATGCATATCAGAATTTGTTAGACATGCCACCAGTTCACTAACATATCTGTCAAAAATACACCCATGGCTGATAGATAAGGTTGACACAAAGCCTGCTTACTCTGATTTATTCAATGCTAGGCTGGTCCAATAAGCTTCAATTGGTGCACTCACAACTGCATCAAACAGAACTTCCTGGATCAATTCTTTATCACCTATCACAATATATTAAAATCAGTAAATGTATGTGCATACAGAGAAATTTTTTTAGATGACTACACAATAGGTTTTCTTACATTGTACATTATTTTATCCGTGCTATGCTTTCAAAAATTTTTCACTATGAAGAACTTACTATGTAATATTAAATGGTATTTTACAACAGTGTAGTTTTTCATATATAATTTCATTGCACTAACAACAATTTAGATAAAAACCCAAACATTGATCCTCCACTTCTCTTGTAACTTGTCCATGTATACATTATCTAATGCTCCCATTTGCACATGACAAAAGGTTAAAACAAGCAGGTCTACTAACGCTCACATTTCTACAGGTGGGCAGAATATGCACTTATCCACTTGAATTTTTTATTCTACTTTGCAGTTCAGAAATGCTAATTTCATACCCATCCTCCCTAAGATGCTCATGAAATATCTTATATATTCTTTAGAGGCATGATCCAAGGATTGATTCAGACCAATTCTGTTTAACTTACAAAACCAGATGGAGTGATAATTTTGCATAGCATAGCTACATCATCCGAAAAGAAACCTGAATGTTTGTTTCAGGCATATTGTTCACTGCAGAAGTCAGAAATCTGAATCATCAATATCTTTACTGATACCGTGGATAAAGCTCAACACCAACTGAAATTCCAAAGTAACATCAGCCAAGCAATCCTATCTCAAACTAACACTGGTTGAACTAAGTAGCTTTCCATTTTGTAGAAGGTTCAGTGCAACAGCTTTTAGCTGGGCTAAAGCCTATTTAAGTGCACGTTTAACAAAATACTTGCATTGCAGCAATGGCTCTTTTCCCGTGAGGTAGCGTTTAATGGCTTCTAACTGAGTCATTTGACGGTGCTCAGGATGTAAGTCAGTGTTGCAATAGGACCTGTGAACACGTTGTCAAGACATTAAAATGTTATTATATGTGTAAGAATGATCTCTCTTTGTCTTCGAACATAAAGAATTGGGCTCTGCAAGCACAAACAATATGAAACCAAGAAGGGTAACAGACACCAATTTCATGCTTTATTTAAGGCTTACCATTCATCTGCTAAAGATACGTCAGGGTGTTCTAAATCATGTAAACCTGTAACAGTAATAATAATGGGTTACTTAGGGAGCAGTCTGGGTAACAGATGGTTATTTGCATACACTCCATAACATAAACCCTTTTTGGAAAGTGCATTATTACCACGACGAAATAAATCACAGTAAACTATGCTCAAATACACTTCAGGGTCTAACAAACTTGCAAAAGCCAGCTAAATCAGATCTAAAACTGAAAAGGTAGGAAAACTTTTTTGTGCTAGTATGTTTAACTCATACAAATTACTCACATAATATATTTAAAGTTAAGAAGAAAATCTGAATAAAGACAAATACAAAACGGTAACAGACATCTGTTCATATTCCCTTGTTCTCTTCGGCCAGTAAAGTTCTTTATGCTAAAATACACACTTCTCATTTCATGTGAGTTGTTCTCCTTCTCTTTTAAAGAAAAAAGTTGTAATTCCCTCAAAACCTAAGGACACAGCCCATGAACACAAACAGCAATTTATGGGATCATTCAGAATAGTTTTTTTGTGCTAACAGGTCACGCAAATGCTTGTAAATAAGAACTATATCATTAGTTATATAGCACAATAAAAATGTACTTTGGCAATTTTAAAAACTCTTAAAACACTTATCAATAGACAATAAGAAAATAGGGATCAGAAGGCAGGGTCTGGGTTTAACCTGCCAGAGCACATAATAAACAATGACAAACCAACAGCAGTTAAGGAAAGCAGGAAAGCCAAAACCAGAACTACAACTGCAATCCTTGGGGAGGACAGTGAAGTGTCAGTGATGGAGAATCAGTGAAGGTAAAACTGGGAGAGAAGGAACTGTTAGTTATGGTTCTGTTAACACTTCTGGTGATGCATCTGGGAGCAAATATCAGACAGACTGCTGAGATGTGTGGCTGGATTAAAGAACATCGGTGAGAGGTGCGTTGGGACCAGTTTGGAGAGCAAGCAGTTCTGCATCTCCTGCTGTGCTCTCTTTCTATCTAGACTTGTATTTGCTGCTCAAGTGACTCAAACTTCAAAGCATTTCTTTTTGTATCTCTCCTGAGTACAGGAACATATTCGTGTCACAAAATACAGCTGAGGAACAAAGACCTGAAGAAATTAAGGATCTTGTTTGACATCACTGACAAAACAAGAAGAATTGGAAATGGAGACTTCAGCATAAAATCAGAAAGAATTCCTGTACTGAAACATTTTTTGCTCAGTAATTTCTAAAACTTTTCAAATCTCTCTTCAATCTTCTGAAATGCCTCTACTATTCCTTCATCTTCAGAAACCTTGTTGCAAAACACCTTTTATCACCACACACAGTGGACTCCTGCACTCATTTAACTGGGGACTTATCAAAAAGCAAAACCATAAAGAAAGAACAGTTCTTTCCCTGGTTACCTCTACTGCTGCTATAAATATGTAAATCCTTGTAGATAATGCCCAAAGCAATTATAGCTCTGAAAGAGTTCAAAATGTATAGTCTGTGAACAAAAATGCCATAACAATTACAGTGCTCTTAGTGGTTACTTCATTTAGAAAACACCACAAATAATTAACATTGGGCCTGAGTGATTCTCTGGAACATTGAGAGAGGACAGATGATGATCACATCTAAAGAAGATTCACAGTCTGACTATGCTTAATATAACTGAGGACAAAAATCCTGTGAAGTAAAAGATCTTCAAATAAAATATAAAAAAAAAAAAAAAAAAAGAAAAGAAAAAAATCTAATTACCTTATGGAATCTGCAGACAAACATAAAAGCTTTAAGACTACCAAATCAACAATAAAACTACTGTATAAGCAACATGAGAAGGTAGGTATCTTACCTTCTTCTACAGTTACGTTCCCTCTGAAGAAATATTTTCCATGTCCTCTAGAGAGAGCCACACCTAAACTGTGCAGAGAAATAAAGCAGACCTTGAAATCTGTGAGACAAACAATAGCAGACATTCAGAGCTATTTTCATTTCTAACATCTCCAGCTAGTGTACTATGATTAACTTTAAAACTTTGTTTCCAAACCCTCACAGATTATATTTATTTTACAACTAGTTGCTTCAATGATGTGGCTGCAACAATTGGCTGTATTTATGTGTGCTTAGAGGTGCAGTAAACCATTATTCTCTGGCAAACTAATAAATGAGCCCCTCTAAGCTCACTGCTGTTCACCCAGCAGGAGATTTCTTCAGCTGGGCCTTGAACATGCCCATGGCCTTACAATGAAGGAGACAATTTTTTGTATTCAGAGTAAGCTGTTGAGAAACTACAGAAGTGTGGGAATTGATGGAACTACTGAGAGGAAAAAAATTTCCAATGTGACAACAGCATCATGACTCCTCTTGGACTAATTTTTCTGTGTTTCGTATTTTTAGCTCGTATAGCTCTTTTGTATTGACTTTGGCTTCATAAATTATCAACAGTTACATACTCTGTTTTGGTTTGGTTTTTAGTCTACTATTTAAACTATCCAAGTTTAATGGTTGGGGATCCCATGCCTCTTGTTATTGAACACATACACAGAATATCTTCTGGCATTCATTCATTCAAGGGGATTATCTCAGCCTAAGAATCTGCCAGTACTTGAAGTACATGTAGAGGCACCAAATCCAAGAGCACACAAGCTGCAATCAACAGCTGAACACTAAAAATCTTTGACACTACACTATAGATTTTAATAAATGTTGCCCTTGCTGTCTTCCCAAATCTACACTACAACCCATCAAAACTAGATATATACCATGCTAAAAAAACAGGACTTTTCCCTAAATATTTCTGTTCTCAGCATCATAACTTGCACTGCATGCATATATCTGTTTACTTAATAGGGCAAGATAGTGCCAGAGGAAAAAAAAAACACAACAAAACAAAACAAAAAAACCAACCAAACAAAAAAAACCCCCAGCAATAACAAAAAATTCCACAAAATACAAACAAAACCAAACCTACACTGAGTATTACCACTCACTTGTGAATTTCAACAAGAATAAACAGTGCATTAGAGGTCAGAGAAACATGCCTATAGTTTCTCTATGTGGCAATGTAGCTGAAGGCATGTGAAACAGTTACATTGAAGAAAACTTCAGTTGAGTATTGCAACTGCCACCCTTCTGCTTTAAGCATGTTACCACTAGTACTCTTTCATTAATGGATTATTTCTAATTCAAATACGAGCATTTTTGAAGTGACTACCTGTCTTTCTTTTCCTTTTTTTCCCCCCTGTTAAAATGCATGCCAAAATTACCAGTGTACTCAGTTTTAGTTATAGAAATACACCAAAGGTAGTTCAGAGAAAAAAAAAACATCCAAACCTCAAATTGGAAGTGAAATACTATCTCATTTTACATTACATTCTTGTTGTGGAAAAAAAAAGAAAATCAAAATGGGGCTCAATATGTAGTTACTTAAATGGATTATAGTATTTATAGCTCTCCAAGTACTTTCGAAAGCCTTTCGTTCAATGTAAACCTCAACTGAATATTTTTTCAATGAAACGTAAGCCATGACAAACACTGGGAGTTTGCCTGTGTGAGCTTGCACAAACTTTCCATCCCTGGAAAAGCTGAAAGGAATGCTGGTAGGCTCCTTTTCCTTGCTATTTTCAGCATTGTCCAGGGATATTTCATTGTCAACTTTTGCTGATGAGCTTTTAATGAGTTCACAAGCTCTGTATAAGCACAGATCCAATGAGCTGGATGAAATGTCCATTTATTATGGTCGGCTCTACCTGAATGGAGTCCCCTTGATGTCTGTATAATAGTAGTCATTTGTCATCACCAATACCCGCTTCTAGATTCAGAACAAGAAAGAAGGGGACGGGGGAAGAATTTAGTTTGCTATGAGAAATATATAAAAGACCAAGTGGTTAGTCCCTGATAAAATTACAAGTAATGTTTACATTCAGTGAGCAAAAAAAAAAATATACTGCAGTGAATAATATTTATAGCAAACTTAAAAACTTTTTAAAAATTATTGCTTGCTTTATACTTAGTTGGAATAATATTTTAGACACTGTACCCCTTTGTCCACTGTCTTCTTCACTTCCATGGAGAATTTCCCTGTTTTTCGATTCACCATTGCATTTCGGAGCTGAAATGAAGGAAATGTGTGTCAATCCCTTTATTGGCATTTTTGATAACTCTTTTACCTCTGAGCTCTCCAGCACACTCATTTGGCCTAAGCAGTGCTCAATTTTCTTCATTTCTTCATTTTCAGTAATTCTACTATGCACTGAAAAACCCCCTTACAGATTCTGTTATTGACTGTATAGGCCAAGACTCCTGCCATACAACTCTAGGCACGTTGCTAAGGCACAGAAGATAAGAGCTTTCAGCATCCCTCATTGTAAAATAGCTGGATTTAGGTGAAGTTAGACCAGGGCTCAGTGTTTAATTACATCGACAACTATACAGAATAAGAGAAAACACCACTTACCCCACACTATTCATTCTGCTTAAGAATCTACATTGGGCTGCATCCTAAACCAGCACCAGAAACTTCATCCTAACTGCATCAGAAATTAGAACTAGCCCATGAAAACAGAATGACAGCCCGTTTGATCAGTAACCTGTTTCAGTGGGAACACACAACTGCAGTGCTCTGCAGCTCCCTCAGTTGTCCTTTGGTGTCAGGTGCCCCTTGCAAGGTAATAAATTTTAGCTCTGTAATGGAAGCCCTAAGTCAGTCACAGCTTTAAGAATTGGCCTGGACCTCTCCCTCTCAAAGTTGTCCAAGAGACATTTTAAATCTCCCTCGAAACCAAGTTGCGTTACTTGTATAAACCAAAAACTCAGAGAAGCTAGGGAAACCAGAAAATAAATGGAGACGAGTTCATACACAATGATTTACCTGCTGCTCTGTAAGTTAAATCTGTTACTTTCTAGATCACCACAAATAGTGTTTTTCTGTAACTGTTTTCTAGCCTCTACACCAGCTGCAGCCTCCCAAATCTATGCTGCAAAGTCCCTTTCCCAACACCTCTAAAAACTCTTCCCTCAGCACACCTATTTGCTCCCTAGGAGAGAAGAGTCTTCCTCCCAGAGGACACACACCCTCTCCCTTAGGTGAACATGCCATGATGATGAAAAGAAGAGTAAAAAAACCAACACCCATCCCCCGGGTCTACAGCACAAAATGACCAGCAGGATGAGGACACGTTACCCTGGCACAGCTGCTCTGAGGGCAGGGGCTCTGGGCTGCAACTGAAGAATGAAAATACAGGGGTTTTTTTGAGAAATTCCCAATATTAGGGCTTTGAATTTGCCTATTTATCAGTTCAGGACTTCAACGAAGAAACAAGAAAGTTACTGCTTAACAGTTATACCATCTATATATGGAAACATTTCATTTGATTGCTCTTAGATTTACTAATGGAAGAAGTGAGTTATTTTGCTTGTTGTGGTAAAAAGCACCTATAAATCTTTTGCAGCTGTAGTTTTCATTACAATTGGAAAATTCCACTATCACTAATCAATTCAATATTCAAAATGCAGAATAATATTGACAAAGGGAGCATTTTTATGTCTTTTCTATTGCTTATCTATCTGAACACAATTTTGAACATCATGTTCAAGTGAATAAATACCTCCTGTTCCAGAGTACCTCATGCCAGATAGGGCAATTCGGTCGGATTTTAATGAAAAATTGTGAAGATAGACTTATAAATGCACTCTGCAGGCTTTCTGAGTTAGTATGGAGTGAAAAGTGAATGACTAAACTTGCCAGTGAAGTATCTGGTTTTATTCTCATGAACAAGTTGAGCATGGCTGACCTATCAAAAACTGCAAACTTTGCAGCTCTTTAAATCTAATTCTAGGGCATCTAGATTTGAATTAACAGTCTTACTCTTCTGTCAGTGAGTGTAAAAGAATAATTTTTAGCTGGAGGCATATATAAAATAAAGCATATATTTTACTGTAGATTTTTTTTTTTTTAACAATACATAATAGGCAATTCTGGAAATAGTTTCCTATTTTAAGTTTTGTGGTTTTGGACTTGGAGAGCTGGTCTTAATTAACCATCTACTTTCTAACATTTACAGAACAGTTCCATTTATCTTTAACATGGTTTTCATTTTTCTCCTATTGGTGCCTGCAGTTGTCTAAGACCCATTCCTCCCACAAGCCTCAGGCAAGTCATAGATTTACTAAAAGGTTCTCCAAACTCAGTAGTGTTTAAGATCAAGTCTGCATGTGGGATTTAGAGTTTTACTTTTCTCTCTTTTTTTTTTTTTCCTGCTTGCTGTGATTGCATTTCTTGGCTTTGTAATCTGGTTTCTCAGCTCTTCTGCAGTTTCATCTCCCTCCTCAAATGCATAAAATAAGTACTGCCTCAATTGGCTCCAAGCCCCAAAACATTCATTCATGGTCTTTTTTATTTGGAAAAAAAAATATTTCATTCAGCTAGAAATTATAATAAAGGAATTTTAAGTGAGTTAATGAGAAAAAGGTTTCTGTCCAAACTGAAACTTCTCCTCTTTGGTCCTGTGTATTTGCAAACCTTGCTAGAAGACACTGTTAACTTAATAAGCTGATGCTAAAATTTCTGTTTCTAATAAAATGCATTAACAGCAAGATAGCAGGTATTGTTAACTTGGAAAATGAGCTGATATATTTATGACAACACTATTTCATGGTGAAAAAATTTATAATATAACCTTAGTTCAGACACCTTTTCCTTACTGGATCACTAGAGAAAACCAATTTCTTCATCTCTTCAGAGTAATAAGTATTCTTGCTCCTTCAACTAAATATCTCCCAATCAATTGCTAACAACTCAGTTTCACTGCTGTAGCATGAGATCATTCTATATTCTTGGAAAACTACATAAACATTAAATTAATGTGGTAAAAACTAAGAAAAAGTCTTAATCAGCTTCCACATAAGTGTTTCACGGGAGAAAAGTATCCCAGTAGTAGTCTATGTTATTAAAAGTAGCTATATGAATACATTAATTCTTTCCCTCTGCAGTTGAATAAACAATGCTTTACTACCCAAGCTTGGAAAAAATCGAGAACATCAAATCCAAGGTCTCGGGTGAAGCAGAGCCACGTGTGGCTTGTCTCTATGATACAATTAAAAATTTATTTTTAAGAAGCTTGTTTTATAGGTGAAAGGCAAAAAGTGAGATAAAAAGTATGTATGTACCTTTCATCAAAATGTGAAATGAAATTTTTTGGCCTACAGATAGACAAAATGCAATTTCTGGTAGAAATTTTCAGAAAAAATGACAGAGCATAGGAGTGTCAACAAAAGGAAATAGAGTTTAATCTGGACTTTCATGTGTATTCAGATAGAATCTCAATTATAAATAACACTAAATTTGCAATGTCACAGAAATAGTTCAATGTTACATTAACTGAACCACTGAAAAAATGAGGGATTAAAATCTCAGAATTAAGCAGATGAAGTATTGGAAGAAATAAAAATATAAAAAAAGAAAACAAACCAAAGAGAAAGAGCAAGAAGAAAAATCACGAAGGTTTAAGGGCTGTATGTAACTACAGAAACAGCATTTGAAAGGACAGAGGAAATTTTCAAAGGTCATTAGCAGAGAAACTGGTTGAGTAATAAGTGATCAAAGATAAGAAAAAAAGCCAGGTATAAAACATGAAGCCAATGAGATTGCCAAGGCTGCTACAGTGTCTGAAAATCTAATGAAGAAACCTTAAATAGTGTGTGCGTAGGAAACAGCACAAAGTTACACAAACATTAGAAAGAGTGTGCACTCCAACACAAAACTTTAACTAAGGAAGTAAGATGGCCTCTGAGGAGAGGCCGAGGACAATCTATCACCTGATGGAACAGACATTGCTTAAAACATAGATGAACTGTTTCACTATTCACAAAGGGGGTGGAGAGAGGGAGGAATGCAAGATATATATTTTGTAAGGGAGAAGGAAAATATAGACTTATGTCAGAACAGGGATCAAGAAATTAGTACATTTGAAGACTGACAAGACTCCAGGGGCTGTTATACGTGATCCATCCCAGATTTCGGAAGGACATAACAAAGTAAATATGGGAACCTTCAGTGGGTATATTCAAAACCCCTCTGGAAAAGCAGAGGTACGAGGGACTTGAGAGAAGCTAACGCAGTACTGATATTTGAGAAGGGATTGAGGAGACATCTATGAAAAATACAGACATGTAGTCGTGACTTTGGCAGTAGGGAACTTATGGGAAAAACTAAATTACAGGACAGAAAGGGGAACACCTGGAAAGTTACGATTTAATTAAGGACAGTCAGCGCGGATTCACACAAAACGAATCATGCCTAACAAATCAGATTTATTGAGGAAGTGACAGAAAGACCAGGCAGAGGTTAAGCCATGGACATAAGGAAAGCTTTTGATACAGTACTGCAGAAAAGGCTAAGCCTGGAAGGTAAGAAAGAATAAGATAAAGAGTGAACTACAGAGTAGATGGAGCACTGAAAAATGAGGTTAATGGAGAGCATTGTGTGCATAACAGCTGATAGACACAGAATGCATGCTCCTGCAGCTACCCATGTGTCTGGAATCAGGAGCTGGGAGTGAAACTGTGCTCTGCATACAGGTCAAAGCATCCAATTTTGTATATTCATCTGATGTTTTCTGATTTTGTGCATTAAGTAAAACAGCTCTCATTACTTCCATTAAGGAAAGAGGGATCTCACGGAAAGAAGTTAAACTCATTCTTTCATTTCTGAGTTTCAGCAGTTGTCTGGGCCAGCCCCAAGGAGACATTCTACTCCTGTCTCTCGTGCTATATTTGCTGTCCAGCAAAAATACACAATGGGATGCATGGAGACTGCAAGGGTGATGAGTTTTACCAAAAATACAAAGAGTCTGTGTTTGTGGTATATGCATATGTAAGGAAGAAACAATACAAAACAGTTGTAAAATTCTGAATGAAGTAAAAGGGTCTATTGTCCTTCCCTTCCTGAGAGCAGTCAGGTGGCCTCTCTAATGACTACTTAAACAGTTTCCAGGTACAGTAGTGGGATGCAACAATGTCTTCTGACAGGGTTTTAAAACACATCACTTACCACATCATCTCTGTCTTCCCACTCAACCTCAGAAAGATCCACACTACTGTAGTTGGGCTTTCTTCGTTTCTTCCCCTCTTCATACTGGTATAAAAAAAGGTGACGCATTTAGCACATCCTGTGTTATTTGCACAATTATTTTGTATCAGAAGATTTAAAAAAAATTGCTGGATGTTGATTTTGTGCAATACACTTCGCAGTAGGGAGCTTAATTCATACAAAGTGCAGTGTACTGCTGCATAAATGTTCCCCGTGAACTAAAAACCTACATCACATGATTATTATATGATCTCTTGTCATGGTGCAAAACCTTTCTTGATGGACGTACTGGGAAATCAAACTCAGCAGTTGTACCTTCTTCTCCCCATATGGAAAATACATGAGACCTTGGATCTGGCAGTTTATGTTAAATGTCTCAAACTAGCTCTTTCAGCTGTACAGGAAGTTATATTTACTATAATCTTATCAACAAAATGTTTACCCATTTCACTTTAAACAAGATAAGATGCAAGTCTTGGGAAGTATGGTGTTAACATTTGCTGATACTCCATTTTATCTACAACTTCATGG
This sequence comes from Pseudopipra pipra, assembly GCF_036250125.1. Lineage (NCBI taxonomy): Eukaryota > Metazoa > Chordata > Aves > Passeriformes > Pipridae > Pseudopipra > Pseudopipra pipra. Next base: position 13,919,158 of record NC_087559.1, read on the forward strand.
GGGAAAAAGTAACATACTAACAATGATAGTATATGGGGTTTTTATCACTACTCACTGTTACGCTGTAAATCACACATTTAAAATAAACATTCTAGAGACAAATTGATTTGACACCGAGGTGTTTATAATGTGGGAAATTCTGCCCTCTGCTGAACATTCAAAATCAGCCTATTAGGGTAACCACAGAAACCTGTCTCAGTGGAAGAAAGAAACAAACATTTAGGAAGACTTGTGAATAAAGAACCTAACTGGTTAAGTTAAATTAGGAGACTATATTTGAAAAAAAAAGTAAATTTGGGAGAGGATCAGCATAATGTGAAATCTGGTCTCTTTTATGATGCATACAAGTGGGAGCAAACAACCATCTTTTTATGAAGTATGACAGGAGACATTGGGATGCTGTGAAAAATCCCCAAATTGCTTTTCTGACTGTTCAACAACAGTATCACAGAAGGGTACAAAATGTACCTGTAAGGCAGTAGGTATAGTTGATTCTCCTCCCTCAGGGCAGGACCAACTGTACCACAAACCAAACCTGTCAGTGTTTGATACGAGCAATTCATCACCACAGCCAGCGGTGCAGGGACTTTAATCACATTCTGCAGATTACAGAGATCAAGAGAAAGACTTGCTCTCTAAGCATTAAGAAGGTTATTCTCAGCCTGACTTCTCCCTCTCTGAATTAGAAATTCTCAAGTGAATTCCACAGTTCCTTTTGCGAACTACAATACTTTAAAATAGGCATGACAAAATCTTCCTGAAGAACAGCAAACTTGTAAAACTATTGACTGCAGCATCATAGTCACAAAGAGATTCTGAGATACCGGTAGCACTGTAAAGTTTCTTCTAGCACAGGCTACCTGGATCCTCCTTAATTTTTGCTCATAAAAAATTGGATACTCCAATTATTTCTACAGATGATTCTTTTTGGGAAATTCTGTGGGATACAATCCTGAGTCAAATAGCATTCTTTTTAATAAAAAATTCTAACAACTCTGTTCATACAAATCTTAGTCTACATTGTAAGATTTGATGCAGATGTAACTGAAAAGTACTTTCCTGTTCTTTTCTTGCCCCTCTGCTAAAATCCACCATTCTTGTAACAACAAGGTTGTCTACTTCTGGTCTAATACTATTCAACAGATGGATGGAGAGATGTAAAGAACTTCTGCTTTCAGCACATGCTTATATACTAGACTTTGAATTCAAGCAGCTCAAGTTCTACAATTACTTCTTGCTACATGACAGCTCTGATAGGCAGAGATAACTATACCCAAATACTGAAACACAAAGTTTGCAGCCAATACAACTAAATCTCATAAGAATAACGTATGAGAGGATAACATCCTGTTCATTAGCAGGGCTTGATTTTTGTAACTATGTTTTGCAAGCCTTTCATTATGGCTGCAGCTACATCAATATTATCTTTAATCTTTACAATGAGCAACTACATCTACTTTCTGTGGCTGCACCAATTAACCAAACAAATCTTTTATGTGATTTAGTCATTCTAGTATAGAAATGGTTACAGTCAGGCTCTGAAATACTGAGAGCTAACATTGTTACATAGAAGTTAGCTGGGATCATTTGAGTAGAGCAAACAGCTCCTGTACTGGTTCCAATATTTAATTACATCCTCACTCACAGATGTTGAAGAGCTTCTGGCCTATATTGCATTCTCAGACACATGTGCAAATCCTTACTTAGGACAATAGTAGTTGATCTTGAGTGTCTGACAGCAGAAGTAGGCTTCAGACATAAGGCAAACCATTTGCATCATACTGATTATGGGGTTTCTATTTATTTTAATCATATAGATTTCACACCTTGCACTTGGAGAACAAAAATCAAAATCCAAAAGCAATCAAATGAGGAGCTGGATAAAACACCCAAAGTTCTGCAGAAAGGCCAGAATTGGAAGCATTCATGTATTAAAAATTTAGATTAGAAGAAACAAAGCCAAAACCCCAGTGGTCTAGCAGGAGTTCAGCTCTATAAGCATTCAAAGGAATTGAAAGTGCAATTCTTAAACACATTTAGGACAGGAACTAATAAAGTATTGAGATGTCTAACCCCTTATTCTGCAATTACACTTTAGGAGCTACTGTTTAAGTGCCTACACAGGAATTCAACAAGTGAAGAACAGATTTATTTTATAGTTCAGAAAAGGACAGCAGAGAAAACAAAAACCAAGTTCCAGGAAGGATGTGATACCAAAAAAAAAAGCAATTATTTGTACATCTGGGTAACTTTTCTTATAAATCTAATTTTCATGAAGATATCACCTTATTCCCAGTAGTAAATTTACATATCTTTATGCTCATGTAACCAGGGTGTCAAACATAAATGCACTTAGATCACATATAAAATACTTAACAGTACTGTTGAAATGGCCATTCTTCTCCAGTTTCTTTCTAGTGTTATTGCTTAACTAATTTCTCAGTAAAATTTATTCATGGACACAGAAGCAATTCCTCAGCTTTTAAAAATAGCATTCAGTTACATCTTCTTGTCTGGTAGCAAACCTAATCTAATTTTTATCTCTAAGGTTCCTGAGTGAAGTATAAAATACTGATTGAAAGCTGAAGCCAAACCCATCTGCAAGATTACTATAAAGCATTGAAACAAATCATTAAGGGACCTCCTGGGAAAGATGCAAACTAGGAATTCTACCAAATTACTCTGATTTAAGTGCATGAGAAAAAGGGATAGATTTAAAATGTGTACTGTTAATCTACTTGGACTAGTATAAAATGTGTGGTGATATTATATAGTAGTTAACCCCTGTGAGGAAAAAAACCAACTGAAATATGTTAAATATCTGTCTGCAACAGAAGAATCTTTTAGTCTGCCCAAAACTACATGATGGCTCCAACTCACTGTTGTTTGGGAAAAGAGCACAGGATTTGATTTTGTGATTAGAATGAGCTTTATCTTACTCAGTATCTTTTATTTGAGGCTGGGCCAAACTCTTATAGCACTGGATGATTCAAACAACATGTGACATGTACTGCTTGAGGACCGAATCACATTTTTTCACCACCCCATATACAACCATTTACATGTGCCATTATTAAACGCTTTGCTTTGATTTTATTTTTTTTAACACAGGCAGTCCCAAACCATCTGCATTGAATATGACCAGCCACGTGTTTATAAAGTCAGAGTGTAGCAATCTGATCATGGAGAGAGCAAACTACATCTTAACAGCTGCAAGTCTTGGGTCTAAGGTGATCGGAATTTCTCAGACGTGCTCCATATGGATAATGGGGAGATAGGAGAGAGTAAGTTGCTGTGATAGCAGCCCTGGAAGCACCACTAGATTTTAGTGAACTTTCTTAGCCACATATGTGGAATCATCTGTAAGAAAATATAGTAAGAAAGCATCTACTAAACAACAACCAAAACCCAAAGAGATAAAATAATTTCAAGGGATAGCTCTTCCTTGACAAACTACTAATATGTGCAAAAGTAAGGTATGAGGTAATGAAAAAACTTCTCCAATTTTAAAACAAAGCATCATTGGATGAAGCTTCATATTTTTGAATCAGTACTTCAAAATTTGGTAATGTATTAATATCAACAGGATTTGAGAATGATCCTGTTTTGTTTGTTTAGAGAAGACAAACTTGAACACACAAATATAGCTTTAATTTGACATAATAAAATACACAAAACAATTGTATGTATAACTGCAACTTGCATTAAGCAATCCTGTAAAGGTATTCTTGTCTACAAAGTTCGATAGGAAAGCTTGAATGAACAAATATCAGAAGAAAAGCATAACTATCTAAAATTACACACTTTTCTATATAGTTTTAAATAAAGAGGCAGAGATGGAATACACTGTCGTTATGTCATGAGAAGACTGAGGAAGAGATGACTTCAATAGACTGATTCACTCAAATAAAAACAAACAAACAAACCAAAAGCCAATCCCCTAAAAAACAAACAAAAAATCCTCCAAAAAAACAACAAAGTTGTGAAAAGTTCCCTGCACCGCTTCACCTGTTTATATGACATCACACACAGTGACAGAGCTTTCATTCACCACGTGCTGCATAGCTCCAAACCATTCTGCCTGGGGATACATATGAAGCTGCATCCTATATCAACTTAAATCACTGCTGCTTGGCTCTTTATTTCATTCCAAATACTTCTTTCCTGCTTGCAAGATCCTGATTTGTCATTTGTGATACTTTTACTTCATGATTTCCATCCAGTTTGCAACCTCAAAAGATCTCTTACTGATCTGCATTTAACCTTGAATCTGTAGAACACTCACAGGTGTTCAGTGAAAAAACAACGTCGTTTTCTACACAATCTTCTTTATTTTAATATTAAGAAAGGTAACATTTTGATTCTCTTTGGAAAATAGGAAGAACAACTTCCCTTTCCAAAGGCAGATTTTTCATGACCAGCCTATTATTTAAGATGTTAATCCAGAAGTTCCTAGGTTATGGTTGGTAGTAAAAACCAGTTATTTTGGACTGATTTTTCATGTCAGATGGTTGTGAAAAACTGCCACACTATAAAATTTGCAGAAATACTGCTGACAGCAGGAGCCGGGTCGTTTGCTAGGGAAAAGAGAATAATGGAATTCTAAGTTTCCAGACAGAGAAAAAGCAGCAACCATTAGATCTGCCATGTACACAGGAGGACCCTCTAGTGAAGCAATAGAAGAAAATAGTTTTTATGCCATACACTCATGCCTATTTTATGCCTATTTACACTCATAATGTGTTTGCATTTCAAATGGTGCAGTAGTGATTAAAATGATAGAGCAATAGGGAAATATACAGGGTGAGGTAAAAGTCAAGACAAAAACCAGCTTTAAGTCACACACCTTGAGCCTGGCCAAAGAGCACATGGGCTGAGCACCCGTTCTCAGGTGGACTGCAGTTGATCAGCGATGCGACATGTATGTGATTTACTCCCCTGAAGAAAACAACCCTTCTATTTGGGATTTTATTTGCATTCTCAGGATTTGTCATTTGGGATTATGTAAAATTGGCAGCTGCTTATAATTATTTGGGGTTTGAGTAGAAATAATTAAAAACATCTGCCTTTATCTTAATACTACCAGACTTAAACCCCTGAGCTCAGTTATACCTAACTTCAAAGCTGAAAGCAAAGAATAAAAGAAAGCTTCACATATTGCTAACAAATTTTCAGTGATTCATTTATATGTACAACCAGTTATTCAACAGCCTTCAAACCTTTAATTATCTTTTAAATATATGTAATTTTGCTCTTCTAATTAGATAGCAATTTAATGCTCTCACAGGGATTCAGATGGGCTGTCTTTTTTTGAAATGTAAACTCCAATAGGAATAATCATTGGCATTCAAGTGATTGAATTCTTCAGTTATTTAAATGAACGTGAGGCATTTACACTGTTCAAATCATTTAAATATTCTGCTGTCAGCTACAGCTGTAGAGTTTTATGGAGTCGCTGAATAAAGCAAGGGTAAGTGTAGGTTATCTTACGTTCCAGGCGGGACTCCCCAGAGAGAAATGAGATTTGCTGCTTATGAAAGGCTAACACTGCTTAAGTGGGGCATTAATGTTTCCCCTGAGACTTGGATTTCTCTGTTTTTCTATATTAGGAGAAACAAATTTTCCCAGAATTTGCAGCTACAAAAGACTTAATACTGATCTAGCAATCTTCAGATATTCCAGGTCCTGTAGCTTAATACAATACATTGTGACAGTCCACATTCTAATTTTAAAATGGTAACTTACTCAGGCGGCTAAACTACCAACATATTTTGGTGAGGACATTGTGATATTATATATGGGCTTTGATTTCTATGTCTAACTTTCCCTAAGACTGATCAAATTAAAGATATGCATCCTTGTATAGAAAGCAATGTATCAATTGAATTAATTTACAATGAAAAGCAGAGCATTCACATATAGCCATTCATAAACCCCCATTACAAGCCTTCCAGAGCTTATACTGAGAGTAAGAATATATGCCTCCATCTTCTCAGAGATAGAAGATTTTGATTTAAACTTAGAAGTGTTACAAAATCCTTAATAATCAAGGATGTTATTAGATTAATTCATAAATCAGAACCTGTTCTTAATCTTAGTTTTATCAAAAAAATTGGTAGAATCTGAATAATAGATGCAATTTGATTCAAGAACATACGCATTTGTCTTCAAATGCGTATTTTCTTTAATTAAGGAACTCAAGGTCCTTGTTCAGGAACTTCGAGTATTCTACCCTAAATGAACCTAGCAATTACTGAAAAAAAACCCTCTTCCACTCCCTGAACAAAAATACAAATGCCATTGCTAACCATGAATCAAAAAAGCCACGGGCTTCATAAAACCTAGGAGCAATCTTGCTATTATTCATTGAAAGCCCTGCAAACATTGGGACAGAGAGGCAACAGTACAAACCCCTGACACTAGACAAGGTTCACAATCTGCGACTGTGGCAGACACTAATCTTCCAGTGACATTCCTTAATTTCTCTGTAATCCCACTACACTTTCCTGAGAAAGCAGCTCTCCTCTGGCACCAGCCTTTAGCAGACTGCACAGTGACAGCTGCAGCAACGAGCAAGCAGCTACAATTAATGTGGCGCTTGTTAATAAGTGGGCATTAAAAATATTTGTTTCCTACTCTTTCCTTTACATCCAGTAAATTAATTTCTTTGGCAAACTGTAACATCGTGATGACATATTTTACATTTTAAAATTTAACGGTGTAACACCTGGCACACTGCAAGTGTTAAGAGGCTACTGAAAAGCAGGTGATTCAATCTGCCATAATCGCTGCTGAGGAAAACCTGTGTCCTCGTGTCTACATTTCAATATGGGTAAGGGAGCCTCAGAAACCAAGTTACTGCGTTGAAAATCTCAAAATTCGATTTTTGAACTCCCAAACATTTTTTTTTTTAACAGTAAATTGCGGTTTTCAACATTGCATCACACAACTGAAAATATTCTCACGTGGAAAATAAAACACTACGCTGTAAAAGTATAGACTTTTCGCCAAATTCAGCAGATTGGAGCATTCTGCTGCAGCCACACTGAAAAAAAAATAATTATGTTTTTAGCATCGGCTACAGTTTTTGGAGTTCCCACTGGAGTACTCTTGCTAGGAAAGGCGACTTAGGGTGTAATACCCGAGGACGTGCAAAGCGTACTCTCGTGATATATGATTGGGGAAAAAAAAAAAAAAAAAAAAGGAGAGAGAGAAAGAAAGCAAAAAGGCTTTGAAACACAGCCGAGGGATGCCCACGGCAATTTTCCACCTCGATTCCAGCCGGGATGGGTTCCCGGGCTGTGTCACCGCAGCTCGTCCCGCTCCCCCCGCGCCCCTCGGCGGTGCTGGAGCGCCACCGCCTGGGCCGGCCCCGCAGTGCAGCCTGTGCCGGGGCGCTGCGGGGGACGAGGGACGCGGGTGGAACGGAGACAAAACCAGAGCTTTTGGGAGGTTAACGGGCACTCCCACACCTCATGGGAAAGGTCTGGGGGCTGCTCCAGCGACAGTCACAACCTCTGCGAGTACTTGGCACGTTCCTCTCCTTCCTGCGATCCCTCCCACCAGCTGCCCGCGGGCACCCAACTGATCGTCCTCGCCAAAAGCCAAGCTTATTCAAAAAAAACCAAAACAAACAAACAAACCCCAAAAACAGCAGGAGAAACAAGAGAGGAAATTTCCAAGAAAAGCCTTTTTAAATATAAATCCAAGAGGATAATCGCTAAGACAATATAGCCAGCTTAGTGATTCCATGTACTCGGTCAGTGTTAGATAAAAATCCGGTGCCAGAGGAAGCACTCCTTGCTGTTTGCTATCCTGCCTCTCTGCTTTGTGTTTCAGAAAGCAATTCCTTAAAAAACAAGTACATCAGCTTCAGAACTAACAGATATAGGCACTGGGGTTAGGAACTTGAGAGGCCAGTAATATTCTAGTTTTATAGTACTGTAGGAAAATATAATTGAAGTATAAACCAGTGTGGACCAAGTCACTAATCAATTAAACTTGAACATAACTCTAAGACATACAAATAATTTTAGATAATATCTTTAGGGAACTATCTAATTTCAGACCTACATGCCTATTTTCACACACTTATTGTCACAAATTTCATGAGATGTTTTGTCATTAGTTACAATGGTATCAGGATTTGGCCTGCAATATTAAACTAAGGACCCAGGCCAGCAATCACTTCACTCTCAAAAACTCCACTGAAGTCAACAGAAGACTCTCATTACCTACTACTGACAGAATCCAGAGGTAAAAATGACTCTTCCAAAAAATGAACAGACCATGAATATATCACAATGAGTTCCTCTAGCTGACAGCTTATGGGCTACTGCCCAACATTTTGATTTTAAAAGGTATGGTTGTATAAGGTAATGAAATAAGTGCCTTCAAGATGTACGCTGGGGTGAGGGATAGTAATAGCAAATCACCTTTTGCTTCATTAAAACATAATAAAAATAAGGGAGAGGGTAACACCCTCTGTCAGCCTAAGCTATCTGCTGCTCCTGGATTTCATTACCATCTGGTTTTTAAAATATCTATTCTATAATGAATAAATACTAATAATTCTGAAAGAACTAACTTGTGAATAGGGAACTTTCAAATACGGCTTGCAAACATGAGATGTCAAATGTACCTGTGATACCTGAAATTTCAAAAGCATTTTTAGGAATTAAGACCAAGTCATGATTTTTGTATTACGAAAACTGGGGAATGCTATAAGACCCCATGCATATATATCCAATTTGGAATAGGATATTAAAAACCCCGTGGATTTTAATATATACAGAGATAAGAAAAAAACAGTCTGATGTAGTAGTGGTCAATCATGAACCAAAACCAGTCCCCTGTCACACTTTTCATTGCAACAGGTAGACATTTTGAAGACAACAACTCCTTACACTGGTATTTCCCGCACAATAGCAACAAAAAAAAGTGAATTTACTACTAAAGTTTACATTAAATCTCAACATTTATTTCAGCATTTTGACCACTGAGCTGAATGACTGTAAAAAGTCTAATACATATTTTCAATTAGCAAAATGTAGGAAAATATATAGAACATTATGACAGTCAAGATGTAGATCTAGTCAGTGTGACCATAATTTTGGTTCTCTTAAGAAATTTTTAGTTTATATCTATGGTGCAGTTGGATGTGAGATAACATTACACAAAAAGTCACTTTCAACAAATTAGCTGAGGAAACAAAGCAGTGAAGACACAGCAGAAGAGACCTGAAGGGGCATTAAAAATCTTTACATATAATCCAAGTGCTCTAAGGTTTTGTGCAGCCCCTATTGCTGCCTCGCCTCTGCTATGGTTACCAAATAAAGCTCAGCAGGCAATCTCAGTCAGAAAAGGAAAGAATGTGGAGAAATGGACAAACAAGAGGTCAGAAAAATACAGAAAACATGACAACAAAATACTGCAATGCAGAAAAATACGAGTAGAAAAACATTACAGCAAGACTGAAAATATTGGTTTCTTATTGTGATGAGCAGATTCAATGAGATAACAACCACAAATCACTACACAAAGTAAGAAATGGAAAAGAAAATATAGATCAGGAACTTCTGCTTTCCCTATTCATAATATAAGAAATACTTCTAATGAAATTTAAAAATCAAATTAAAAATAAAAACTGTGCAAAGAATGGTTAGAATATGAAAAATCACTACTATGAGAAGTCAAGCTGACTGACAAAAATGAATATGTTAGTATGGGTAACGGAAGTATCCACTATAATAAGTTGAAATGTTAAAATGTCAGAATCAAAGGTTTATGAGGAGAAACCTACTGAAACTCTTAACAGTTACATTGACTGCTGAGATTTTACACTGAAAAAGAGATTCTCCACATCCTCTTAGTTCCTACAGCTTCCTCAGGAACTAATCATGGAAATGAGATTCTGGACTAGATGTGTCCAGGTATGCTGAATTAATCTCATAAAACCTACACATACGCACTTCTCAATATGTAAAATCTCATGGTAACAAAACTCATTTTACTGAGGGGTGAAATGGTTACATATTGATTTAGTTTTCTGCCTTCCTTAAAGTAAACTGCTTCTATAGAAGCTGGAAGTTTTTCACTCCCTAATATTTATATATTTGGGTAGCGGAGGTCCTAATTTCCATAAAACAAGAAGATATAAATTTATCATCATGACAAATCACCTGTGGGGAGTATAGAGATGAACAGTCACTGGAGCATGTTAATTGGACTGGGGTCTGACCTGTCTATACCTGGATATGTAGATTTAGTGACTCACCACCAAATGGTGAAAAAGCCAATGGGATAATTTGCAAGAGCCATTTCTGAGAATTGTATTGTTTATTGGTCAGTAATTTGCCAAATTCTCTACAGGTATTGTCCTCCTTTCCACAGTTGTAAAAAAAATCTACCATCCAGAATCATGGGTGATATTCTTGGAAGAAAAATGACAATTAAATCATTTATTTTAAGATTGCTTCCAAGATACTATGGTCTGCTTTGCCATTAGATTGTCTGTCCATTTTATGGTCAAGTTACTCTGAAAATACTTTTCCATTTACCTACTGAAGTTTCCCTGTTCCACTTTTCATAAGCTCTATTCCAGTTAAAAAATAAATGGGGAAACAATAAGTGCAAATACAAATGTTAATTAAGTGTGCAATTCCTAGTCCAAATCTCAGAAAGACAAATTCTTTTGCTGGATGAAAACATCAGATGAGCTAATGACTTAATAAATCATGCTTTTCATTAATTTAATTTTCATATTACATTATCCACCCAGTTAATGTTTGTTTTCCACTAAAATATCGTTGAAATCAGACATTACTTGAAGCGCCTGCAAGAGAAATCCATATGGCAGCCATGTGGATGCAGCAGTGGAACTATTAATACCAAGGCTTCGCTGGGAGTTGATAGTGATGGAACACTTGCAAGTGCTGTTCCTAAACAATGATGCAACCAGGAATGTACCAGTTCTCTGGGGCGTCAAGTTGATAAACATTTGCATAACAGGCACTTTATTTTTCTTTCCGTGATTAATGCAAACAAGATGATAAGGAAACTAAAGGTAAAATTTGCTGCTATTTCTCTTTTAGTACAAAAATCTCTAGTGCTCCTATTTCGCTTAAAAATATGCTTTAGTGACATTTCTGCACATATATTAAATTAACTTTAACACTTTAGCATGACAAATAGGGGTTATTACACAGTGCTGGAGCATTCCAACATTCCATTTCACTGTAAAATGAACATAATTACAGCAATTTTTGGCTTTGCTATTTTGCAGTAATGGAGGTCTGCATCTTCTGCAGAAGCAACTTGTATATTTATTTTCCCTGGTTTTTTTCATGCTAACCTTTGTTTCCAGATGTAAATTTACCAAGAACTATAATGTGTTATAAAGCCATATAAAGTAACTGCACTATTGTATTTAATTTTTTTCATGTATATTACACTATTCACACTAAGAAAAAAAACAAATGCAACACATATAGCAAAATATAATAGATCAATAAATAGCATTCTTACCAAAGGCCTAAGTTCTGGATGAGTCAAAATATATCCATTGTTTGTAATTGCAAAAGCATATCCATGAATACCTAACTGTAAAAGTAAATGAGAAAGAAATACTAATTAGCAATTCGTAAGCCTTATCCACACAGTGTTTTATTACAACATAGGCAAAGATCCTCGACATTTTGTGAAAATGAGGACGTGACCTTGTGATGAATTCAGCATGTAGCACAATTTTAAAATGTCACAAACACTCTCCTATGCAGGGCACTTGTTTCCGTGTTGTGTAACCCTTGTTGCGTTACAATGAATTATATATTACATGTATGTACGAGATGCCACAGCCTGGGACACACACCATAGCATGTGCCAAAGCACAGAGGTACAGGAATTTAGTAAATTCAGCTATTCCCAGGAGTGGTGAGGCACAGCTTACTTCACCTGTTCAACAGCTGTTGTTTAAGAACCATTTAAATCAAAGATAATGAATGCACAGCTATAGTAAGCAAGCACGGACCTGTCATATGTGATATTTACATTTTCCAATCTTATAGGCTCTCTGTTAATTCCAGTTCATCTGCAGCCACAGAAGGCATATTTCTACTAAAGAAACTCCTCTAACTTTACATATTTGTACTAAGTGGAACTGGAGATTATTTGAGGGCAATGAAATACTTTATGAGGTCTAGCAGTATAGGTAATCAAATTTAGCATTGTACTTACTTAAATAACAATACTAGTCTTAACAATATGCCCATTACACCGTTGATTGCATCCACTGAATGCAATAAATGTACCTTCAAATCATTCATGTGGTTATTCAAACATCCCTTCTTATCATAAACTTGCTGTTAATGTAGAATCTTTCTGCAGTTTCACTAGGTAACTTTTGCCATGCAGAGCACATCTCACTATCCTTTCTCACCTGTTTTTTTTCAATTCTGAAGTAACATAATACAACATCCCGTATTTTTTTTAAATCAACCTAATGCACTGGGCTATTAATAACCAAAAAAAAAAAAAAAAAACCAAAATAAAAATCAAACTCAAAATTCCAGATCTTGCTTTGCTGTTTACTTTAAAATTCTCACTATTAAAAATCTTTCTGTTTAACTTGAGTGCATTCTTAAATGCTTTGCTGAAGTGGGTCCTTAGGAATTTGTCTAACATGAAGCAACGTGGGCAAGGCTGACAAGTCAGAATCATTTTGAAGGGGCAAAAAGGAGAGCAAGCCCAGCAGCTTCTGTAATTCTCTGGAAGTATAAACCAGAGTACGATATTGTGGCGAAGTCACAGGGAAAGCATACCAGGTTGATTTATAGTGTCTCTGTGTGAATAATTGTATATGGTCGACTGTATCTGCCATATAGAAGATTGTTTCATAAATTAGCGGTTTTCCTAAAGCAATAAACTTCAGTGAAAGTAATAGAAGGTGATATGTTCTTGGCATCTCTTCATAAGGGGGGGGATAACCAAAATAATAACAGTGGACATATTTTACCTATTATAGTATGACAAGGGAATAAGCTGTTGGCTAAATAGCAGATCTCAAGTATAATTGTCTGTGTTTGTAACTGCAGAATGACATCCAGGCAATGGAAGTCAGGTAAGGAAACAAATGTGGGTGGTATAATTCACAGGAAAAAGTACCCAGACTCCAAGGGCAGTATTTTATTGTGTTCTGGGCAATATGTGAAATTACACAGTCTCTGCACTTAAAATGCTTTGGTTTGAGAGATACTACCACTTACAGCAGCATTGCCCTTTTAAACCTTGAACTCTGTCTCTAAATTGCAGATTCAGAAACAAAAAAACTTTTTCTAACTGCTGTAAAATGCCACATGGAAGTCCTGTATTACTAAATTCAACCCCATCTTATTCAAGAGAAACTGCCACTGACATCTGGGGAAGTTTAGTCTAGATAACAACTGCTGAAAATAGCTTGTTGCTGTTACCCATCTTCTCTGGCATAAAATCCCCCTCATCGAAGCCAAGAGAATTCCAGGTCAGCAGAATGCTATTTCTAAGCAATCATTTTATATCCCCATGTGAATTTTATTTCCTCTACAGGAATAGGTCCCAGGGGTGATTATGCTCTTGCCATTGCAGTCTTTGTTTATGGTTTGTGAGACTGGAAGTTGTAACTCAAGTGATTTCACTAATCTAACTGTATTGCATGATATTGATGCCTCCTGTAATAATCTTCACTTGCAGTACCTCCTGCAGTATAAAATGTACCTTCAAATAAAAAGTTTAATATTCAGCAAGAGGATCTCATATTGCTTTCACAGAAACCCATTTCTTAAAAAATTTTTCCTTTTCTGAATTACTAACTCTGTTGCAATACCTGTTATTCAGGCCTCCCACTCTCTCTAGTTCTTGCATTCAGACTATGGCCAAATCTTAGAGATTACTTAGGAATAACGTCACTGTGATTTATTTTTTTCCTACCCAGCCACGAACAGCCAAGTTTTTATTTCTGCAGGTACCACAACACTGTTCTTCCTTCTCATTACAAATGAAACTTGCTCTTCCCATAGCTCATTAGAAGGCTGCTCCAAAGATTGGTTCCATTGCTTCCAATTTTGCAAAGGGGCACATTTTGCTCCCTTCTCTTCTACCTTTTACTGATGCAGTATTTCTGCACACAAACATATAAGTTGCTGTTATCAAACTTTGTTGGTCAGTGCACTGAGATCGTTCCCTGTTATTGATCCTGACCAGCAATGTCTCTGTCCCTGTGTTCTGATATCAGGGTGCACTCATCTGCTGCCTCTTCCCATAGTGTCCAACTTTTTTCCAGCTGCGACAGCCTTTCTGTTGTGTTTGCATAGCACCTGGCCTCGTGGGATCCAGGTCACAGGAAATTACTCCAGTACACCTTATCAACACTATTGCCACTATTTTATGCATTATTTTAATCAAATTCTCATTTCATTTAGATTTTTTAGTTACTGCATATTAATCAGAAAATAATTTGGTAATTGCTAATGTATTCAAGTTAGAATTAAAATTGATATGAGGAATTTTTTTGTCTTAACTAGAATTATCTACAAATGCATGTGACAATATTCAAAGGCAGTCACAAGTCAGCTTCTTCCTTCACCCTCTTAGAAATCAGTAAATGAGAGCACAGCAGCCAATTTAGAGGAAAGTATGATATACAAATTTATGCTCAATATGCGTGCATGTCAAAAAGTAGCTATTCCAATATCTGCACTCTTTAAAAAGGCTGTCTGCAGTATTATGTTACATGCTTGTTTGTCATGTAAAAAAATTCCACTAGGAATTAAGTGGAAAACATTAATTTAATTTTCACTTGTGAATAAAAGAGCACCATAGTAAAACATTTCAGACATAGAGCAGTAGTGACATACTTATGTACTGCATTGAATTTAAATGAAAAGAAATTATATATTTTTGTTTGCCTGAAGCTTATTTTTACTGAGTTAAACACATTTCAAGAGATATAGTGTATCAAATAAAACTTTAATGATAATTAATTTTTAAGAATTTTATAGTAAAGTTGTCTCTGACTTTGGAAAACTAAGTAGAGGGAAATACCTAACAAATATGGGGGAGGAGAGAAGGAACCACTTGTCTGGTTAGGAAGGAACTTGTTTAAGTTCCTACAATGTGCCACTTGCTTTAACTCCAGGAGCCACAGAATTTGGACAGGAATTACTATACACAAACAGGAAGCCTAAAGCCAGGTTAAGGATAGGTTTTCATAAAAAGTTACAGAATTTTTCAGCCTGAATTTCTGCTTATTTTGCATGGTATTCTGGTTGGATTGTGTGGTTGAATAATTTCACTGATTTTATTACAGACAATACTTAGTATTACCTTCTGGAGTACATTGATCCAAAAATGTGAAGATCAAGCCATATATTAATTTTGGTGCTAAAAACTGCATTTGATCTCAGACATTACAGAACTACAATTCCTGAGGAAAATGAATGAAATAATGGAGCTACATTACTGCAAACAGTATCAACATATGAAATAAATTATGTTATATTTTGGGTATTATACAGAGTATAAATGATATCTCATCATTTCTGTATTACCTTGTATTTTGGAATGGTTTTTAAAAGCTCTTTAACTGGAACATCTGTGCCAACTACTCCCAGAAGAATCCCTTTAGACCTCTGAAAAGAACAATAAAATACGTACTCAGAACCACAGTAATAATAAACATTCTCACACTTATTTCACCTCACAGCTACACTGCAGAAGTTAAGAGATTACAGACAAATTATTTAAAAAGTGGAGAACTCAGCCAATCAAGCAGTAATTTAATCAATAATATTGCTCCTTTCTACTTTATCTGCAATTCACATAGAAAAGGCATGCAAGCTTTTGAGAGCAAGTCCTTCAACAGAAAATTTTCACATGCAAAACAGGTTTTCAATTTAAAACTACTGTTAAAAATGTTGCTCCCTTCTTTCCCAATATTTCCTGCCATTTCATAAACAAAAGAGAAAGATGAAGCATTAAGGGGAAAGTACACTTAACTTTCTTTAATAATCTGTTAAATTATTAAAGATAAATAGATATAAACATAATCTAAATAAATTCAGTGTTATATCAGTGCAAAGCTGAAAATTATATAGATTATTTTCTGTAAAAAGCAATACAGAAGTAAGAAAACCCAAAGGCCTAGTGTCATCTGAGATTTTTCTCTTAGACATAGAATTTCACCATTTTACTACGGTTTCTAGAGTATAGTTATTTGGGATTATTTTTCCACATTTTTATGCTAATAAAGGGATACTAACTGCAGACAAAATAAGAAGAGAAGAAAATTTTTAGAGTTGGCTAAAATCTTATTAAGTCCCTGAAAGCAACTTCATTGCAGTCACGTCATTGTCACATGACAGAAATAGTCTGAATACTTACAGTCTCATTTTGCTTACTAAATACTGGCATGGCAACAGTTGTCATCAACACCAATCCCTGATCATCAGCAAGCTACATTTGAAAAAGAAATACTATCTCTAAGAAATATGGAACAATTACAGACATGTGATTGCATTTTTCAATTACATTTTTTTTTTCATTTTAAATGAGACAAAGCAATTTCTCTAAATGACACTTACGTAGTTAATCTTGCAGTCAGTGCAGCCCAGCCCAGCCCCGGCCCCATCTGAACCGTACCAGCTCTAACCATCCCACCACCTCCACTGACAGGAAAGATGCCTCATTTTCATTCCTACTGCAGCCTCCCATGAGAGAGAAGGGGCTGAAATGTGGATTGTGGAAGCAGCATGTGCGGTAGCAAAGCAGCTGGAGGTCTGTTCTACATCTTTCCCAGTGGCAGCTCTGCCAAAATTGCCTCAGGCTGTTTTCTCGCAACAAAGAACAAGAGGTCATGAGTTGCACGAACTTTGTTGGGGTCCAGGCTGAGATCTCATCGGCGGCAGAAAGGATGACAACCAGTGAGGATCCCGGGAGCATCTTTGCTCCATCCGGTTTCAGTTCACTGGACAGAGGTGGCATGAAGCATTAGCTGATTCTGCACATCAGGTTTCAACGTATTTCTTCAATTTAGGGAGAAAAGAGATCTTCTGATCTTGGTTCCACTCAAGAGAAACATGTAGAATGCTTATCATCGGCCACAGGAGAGTGATAGTGCTCAGACTATCTCTCTTCATGCCCTCTGGGCAGACTAAATCTCTGCCCTAAGGCACAGACTAAGTGCATGCCCAGGACAAGCGCTCCTGTGTGTGCCTGTAGATCTTCACCATCTACATATGAAAGACAACTCAAGCAGGAGGCTGAGAGTTACTGTTAAACTCTTTCTGTTTCTAGGGACAGATGTTTGAAGAGGCTTATCCAACACTTAAAAATATGGCACAGTTATAATGTTAAGTGGAGATTTCGTAGAACACAAAGTTTAGCCAAAAGGACATAGTCATAGAGGAGAACTTCCTGAGAAATACTATAGGTGACAGTCATGCCCAACCGCAACTGTGATATTCTCCTACTACTCCTACATCAGTATCACACTTTCTGTTCTCAGGTAGAATTTCTACAGGTAGAATTTCTAATTTTTTTTTTTTTTTTTTTTGCAATTTTTTTAATTGTTTACAAGGTTTTGTTGTAACAAAGCAACAGCTATTAGCTCCCCATATTTTCAGGAAACAAGTAATTTGTAATAATAAAGATAGCTCATGAAGCATATTTCACAATAACAAATCAGACAAATAAAATCTAGAAAATTTTTTGACTTGCAGCTCCCAATCTACTTCAGCAGGATTTCAGTTTCCCAAATAAGTATAGTTGTGGAAGCAGGGCACTATTTTATGGTGAGAAGGAATGTTTGCAGACATCAAACAGGAACACAAATGGGGTTGAGTCAAGAAAGTTTACATCCAATAAGGAATCACTAGGGATATGAGATGGAACCAACTTATGATTGTGTTTCCTTTTTCTTTGTTTTGTTTTCCTTGGTAATAAGAAGAGATATTTCCAGCCCCAATATAATACTTGATCTATTACGGAATAATAGTAAGTTACTAAGCAAAAAAAACTGCAAAATCAAAAACCTGGCAAAACATTGGGAGTTCAAAGGTTGGACTTGAAACTCAAATGTTGCCAAATTACTGTAAGAATTGACTCTCCTTGGCCAGAGTAGTACAGTAAAGCACACTGACATGATTAGTATGGAGAGAAGCCTTCTGAGGTATCACAGTCAATAGTCCCAAACTCATACACACCAGGGAATGAAAAAGCATTCTGCTGATTATGGGGTGATATTTTGGAGCATTTAGAGATTTTATATGATTGCCCAGGGTTGTTCTTCTCTGACATCATGTATTTGTCAAGTATCAGAACAGTATTACTTTATGAGTCCACTCACTCTCAAGAGATCACTCGAAACAATTTAATGGATAGGATGCAGCCAAGGGACTGTCAGTAGAATTTTAGGGTATTTGAAATTCTTTAAATAGAGAAAACCCCCCCCACAGACTAGAGTTTCTTGGAAATTCTAAAAGAACAGCTCACTAACTCTCAAAACTAATTGTGGGGGCATGCAAGAGTGATTGCCCTGTAATTATGAGAGATATCTACAAGTACCAACTAGAGTTGGCTGCTGCAATCACTTCTATAGAATTGCTACTGTATAATCCAGCCTGTCTGATTTTTTGTTAGTTTGGCAGATGAACAGGTTGTTGGCCACTACCATAAGTGGAGTCAGCAAATAAGTGGCTGAGTAATGACTCGAATTTGCAGTGTTTTACTGAGTCACCAACTCAAGCTGCAGCATTTGCTTCACAAAAATTTTTAGATAGTGAAGAATTATCTGCTGGGGAGGAGCTTGATTCCCTGGGCAATGACATTTTGGCAGAAATACTTTGAAACAGTAGAATGCTAGCCACTGGGTATTTCTGCTAAGACAATTAATGCTAGAGTCCATTAAAAAAATCCAAAGGAAGTAATGATCTAGGTATTTTGCATTGTTGCTTTTCAAGTCTGACAATTTCTTACATGTAGCAGAGTTCTAACAGCTCATGCAAGTGTATGAAAAATTTAGTGATTCTGAGGAAAAAAACCTCAAACCACTAATATATGCTCTAATCACTGATAAAGCTTCAGCTCATATTAGTTATATTCAGAGCAAACACTGATATCCTCAGGACTGGCTTGGATTTTTATTTTAATCATCATTTAATTAGAAGTTAACACAATGAAAAATGTTAACTATCACAAACAGTAAATAATGATAAAGTCTCTGAATGACTGAATGTTTTTTCTCAAAAAGAAAATGTAAACGTTCATTATGATTCCCAAACTTATCAATTGGACACCACAAAGTCAAAGTCATAGAAAAGAATTTTGTAAGCTTGGGGGAAAAAAAAAAAAAGCACTGTAGTCAAACATTTCTTAGAGGAAATATTTTTAAGGATTTTTTTTTTCCTACCTCATATTTTCATTTTCCTTCTTTTTTGCCCTTAGTAGAAGCTATTCCCACCTCTTTTACATCATGAGTCAAAGTAGTAGACCTCTTTTGTCAGGTGAGAGAATATTTAAGAAGACATCTGCCACCATTTAAGAAGAACCATCATTACAAGAAAAATACAAGGCAACATAAGCCTCAAAATGCCAATTACTTGACAGTGTTTGACTGGATAATAAACCTACAAAAATTTCAAATTAATTAAATAAGAATTTATGGGAATTCTGATCAGTGAAATATTAAATCTGTGTGGATTCATGCACATGGGAGACTACTGAACTGTACGGCCTCTCAGACATTTCTTATTCCTTCAAGTCTGGAAAGACACCCTCAAATAAACAAAAGTAGTTTAATTATTATTATTCCTATGGCTCTCTAAACCATGGAATTACCATGGTAGAGTAAAAATACATGTACTTCAGTGCTTGAGGGCGGTCAATTTGAAGTTGGAATGAATTATGCTATGGAATATTCATTTCTCAAATGTTCATCTAATAGCACTGCAAAAAAAATAAGTTCTTGTAGCTTGTCCAACTTGCACCAGTATGTTTTGTCTCAGAATTGCTACTTTGGATCACACTGGCAAGAGAAAGTAAAACTAGACCCTCAAAGAAAAACACAGATTTCAGCTAGATCCTAGGATTTGGTAAGTTATCACTACATTCATCATCTAAAATGATGAATGAAAGAAACAGCACCAGTGATCTGCCACAGGAAGTTGTTCTACTGAAAAAATGCAGTGGTAACAGTTTTAGGCAGAAAACTGTACAAGGGCCATGGACACTCAGTTTGATAAAATGCTGAGCAAACAATAACAAACCTTTTAAAAAAAAATCTCAAGAATGAGGAAAAACGCATTCCCAGGCTAAATGTCTCTTGGGTGTTTAGAATAAAGAAACAGAACTTACTCTCTGAGAAAGTCACAGACCTGTAATGCCTAGCAGTAATAGTTTCATAATTGGAGAAAAATTCCTTCTGGAAGGAGATTTAACTTCTACATCTTTTAATTCTTCTGCTGTAGAGGGTTACCCTCCCCTCAGACCAACACCAAATAGATCTTCAGCAACAACAAATAAAGAAGATCCTCTTAGAGTGAGCCCCTTAAAGTTTAGCCTCACATCCAGCACTAACATCCATCTCCAGGACAAAGACTAAGGCAGGCTCTGGAATTACTCCAGAAATGCATACACAGGAAAGAATATCCATTTCCTTAGGTGTTTCCTTTACAGAAAGAGGAATTCGAAATGCATCCCTGAAACATTTTCCTTAGGGGTGTATAGTCAAGAAGACTTACAGGAGGTTGTCCAGAGTTTCTGACTCAGGTCAGTAGCATCCATATCCATCACTGCTAATACCTTGTTATTCCTATTTACATGTATCATGCAATTATTATAATGAAGCCCATGACCTTTTTTTAGACTCCTGACCTTTGTTTTAAGTCATTATGCAATACTGTCTCACTTTTGTTGAGTAAGAAATGGTGTTTTTATATGTGTTAAAAATACACATACCCTAATTTTTACTTACGAATAAAAAAAAAATAAAAACAAAAAACCCCAACCAAAGTAAACAATAAACAAATTGGTTTAAATAAAAGGCAGATTTGATGGGGCAATTCTACTTTTTATTGCTGATTTTAGAAGTATAATCACAGAAAGGAAATAAATTTTGAGATCTAAACCTCATACATTTTCTAGTATCATTCAGAGTTTAGACTTTGTGTTTTAGACAACCACAACTTGTGTCAGGGTTTCTAAAATTTTTCATCAAATTTCACCAGATGAAATAAATATTCATCCAAGAAAATATGAGATCTGAAGCTTAAAAAAATACTTTTAATTTGGATTTATTATGTCTATGATATATATTAGAAAATCTTAGCAGGACTGTTCTGTATTGCTAATTTTATGCAGTTTTCATTTCCCAATTTAAACAATGCTTAGCAAAACAAAGTAAGACAATTTTTTATGCAAATTTTTCTCTCGCTTGACATATTCTTCATTTTTGCACTCATATGGGATTGCAATAACTGTAGTGCATTTCCACAGAACAGGATATCTGTTGCAGCAAACAGTGTCATGTAAAGTCAAATTAATCTCCCACCAATTCTGATTCATGGAAACTATCAAATAACCACAGCAATGCCCAAGTTTTCTCATAGAATAATCTCTAGGCCAATAATATTCTTTTGAATTCTAATCTCCCTGGATCTACAGTGTTCCTAGTTGATTTTTCAGCATCCCACAACAGGAGCTCTGTTCAATCAAATCACCAACAGGCTGAAATGCAGAAAAGACCCCATGGCCATTATACCTGGAGGACTTAAAATCAGATCTAATATTCTGCATCAAAGAATTAAGCAGGGTTAATGGAGGCACCTGAGCAACTGTTTGGGGAAGGCTGTGCAACTATAATGACACAGGAACCTTTGGTCTGTAGGTTTGGAAGAAAGCAGGGTTTGAGGAACATCAGTAAGGAAAGAGGACAAAGCGAAGATCTGCTGGCATAGGCTGCACAGCCTTGCAAAAAGAAACAATTGAAAAGTAGGGGGGAAAACACTGCTACATTCAGAGGGGCTGAAAGTGGGGTGAAACTGTGGGAACACTGCAAACCCTCTGACGAGGCACCAGCGCTGACTGTGGTGGCCACGACGCTGCTGCTGAACCTTCACCCAGGGCAGGTAGCAGTTCCTCGGGGATGTATTTGAACTATGGGGTTCATGCCAAAGCTTTTGGTTTTTTCTTCACTACTTTGTTATAACTCTGCCACCTTCCCAACCCCTCCACTTTCTTCCTTTCCCCACTCCGCATTAACTTGCTTCACAAGGTGTTGTCTTCCTCTGTGACTACTGATTAGAGACAAGAGGCAGGCTGGAAGTACCAGAGAATTGGAACTTGTGTATTATTCATTAATTTAACTGTGTTTTATACAGACTAAAGGAATAAGGAGTAACTATTATTTTGGCACAGATTTAAATTATGGCCTGAGACAATACAGGAACCTGTGTGGGTGTATTAAGTTAAAGAGTCATTTCCAGGTTTAGCACACAGAAATGAAACGCCAAGAAAAACTCTCATATTGCAAAATAGTTACTTAGAGTTCATAAACTGCTGACTCAAAAACGTTATGAAAAGTCAGCTTGCTTGTTGAGGAATGTTAGAGAGAAGTTTGGAAACTAAATTTAAGATTGTAATTAACATGTAAGTGAAAATTTTAACATGGTTTTCTGAATGGATCACTATATACAGTATGAAACTGAGAGACAACAGCATCTCATCAGCAGGAAACAGATCCGAAGGAATGCTAAATCAAACTGTTTATGATTATTTTGTACTTCATTAGATTCAACTTAACTACTATCATTTTATAAAAATGCTAAAATCACTAGTCATGCACTTCAACAAAATAGCAGCTTTGCAAATTTTCTATTTTCTATTCCCAGTGACAGTTAATTCAACTCTTCAAAGTATAAGGTAAACGATGCAGGAAATGATAAATGATGCTCCCAAATAGCTGAGAGATGATAGCATCAAGATAAAAGGAGGGCACAGCACTACTTACAGAAGTTAAGGGATAACACAGAAAGAGAGAAGAAAGCTGTCAGGAACTTTTTGGCAACAAATATCATCAAAACATTTCTATATGGAGGAAATATGATTTCATTCATGAGAGAATAATTTTTAAAAAATCCTAAATGTTCCTAAACACCACCACTTGTTTCTGATTTGTGTGCCTAATTTATTCACTTCTACCTCTTCACTCAAGCAAAGTAGAACAAAACATCACAGCAGGAGTAGAGCAACAGCTTTTGACTCCTGCTGTGTTTGCTCAAGAAAGCAAGTAAAGCTTTCCTACTAGGAAACAAAACACCTCTTTTAACTATTAAGGAAGAATAGCTTTTCCTCTTTGATGAATACAAAAAGCTGTTTTTCCTAAGCATTTCAAAGATAAAGGTCATTTTGGAAACCAAATCTGAAAATTGATACATTTGAGTTATTAGTTTATTTTACTGCTATTTTCACAGCCCTGTGGGATGGCTACCTAAAAACATGCAGAAAAGCAACATAGAGGACAAGTAAAATTCAAATGAATTTGTTTCATTTGTCTGGTAGTGGTTCTTTCTTTCAGATACATTAGCTCTTCCTAGATATATTTTGTTCTGAGAGCTGCATAACAACAGTAAATCAGCATCTCTATTGCCTGAAATTATGGTGAGGGTTTTTTTGTTGGCTTTCATTTTGGTTCTGTATTATTTTTATTTTAAGTGTAGGATATATCACAAAGATCTTTTCAAGACAAATATCATGGTACAACAGACATATCCACCTTAAACTCCTCATTCTGAATTTGCAACGGTTTGACTTGGAGCAGAGAGCATAACAGTCACAGTTTTAATTGTTATTTAACTGCTGGTTGAGAACCTACAGGTCTTCAAAATCAATAGCTAATCACCACAGAACATTGACTAAACACTGAAAAGACTGTAGCCAAAGTCTTTCACACATAAGACATAACACATTTCATCAAGATGATGAACTATTTATAATGGATATAAAATAGTAAAGGTAAACTTGAAATGCCACATTTTTCTTTCAGATCACTCAAAGATTAAAGTGAACATGTTTAGAGAGACATGACTGTTTGAAATGTTTATAGAGAAAACATTTGCAGGATGATACATAGATTCCAACAAAAATACAGTACAAGTTCAGACACCATATGGCAAAACACGTACACCAGTGACTAAGTCATTCATAAAGGCATGCATCAGCTGTACTGCTTCCCTTCACCTTGCAGAGAGCAAGAGATTCTCTAATTTTGTTCATAAGCTGTCAGGTCATGCTTATAAAAGGAATATTTCTTGCCTGAAGTTATCAAAAGCCCTTGGGAATTACGTGT
Organism: Pseudopipra pipra; assembly: GCF_036250125.1. NCBI lineage: Eukaryota > Metazoa > Chordata > Aves > Passeriformes > Pipridae > Pseudopipra > Pseudopipra pipra. The sequence continues at coordinate 13,943,531 of NC_087559.1, forward strand.
GTCTGTCCTCCCTCCCATCTCATTCCTTCCTTCCCACCCCTCTCCTCTTTCTCTGCACTAAAGCAGTACACAGTCAGTTAGAACAATTCACCAGTTATGAAGGCATGTACACAATATGTGGCTTTAGCTCTGCATTAGTTTGCTCAAGGAATAAGTACTCCAAATTCCAGCATTTTTGACCTTCTATGAAAGCTGTGTGCTTTCTCACTACCCTTGAACTTTAGTAATTTGTACCAAAATATTATTTAATAGCTCAGAATTGTGGACAGCAGAATAGGTAATACAGTACTACATGACACAATCTGGTAAACAGCCTGACTGGTTGTATCATTCTGAACCAGCACATTATAGCCTCACTCTCTCTTCTTTCTGCAAACTAAGAGAAGCATTTAGCACAAACATTTAGACAAGCAGGTGAATATGAAAAAGCCAAAGTTAGCCAGTCTAGCAACTCTTTGAGTCCTTCTACTTTTCCTGGAAGCTGTAAACAAAGTATTTCTTTAAACCATCTATTTCCAGAAGAAAAAAAAAAAAAGGCAATATTTTTTGGTACCATGTTCTGCAACTATCAAAACAAGAACAAACTACAGACACAGCCCAGTGTCACAAAACAGCACATTAGCTGCAGATTTGTAATAGAATTTTCTGAGCTCCATGAACAAGAAAATTTCGAATATACATAGCATCATAAAAATAAAAGCTCCCATATCGTATTTCTTGCTTTTTAAACTAAAAAGTTAGTTAATCATGAGTTAAGTTCTGATTTCCATGGAGGCCCTCACCATTCTTTGAAAGCTATTCATTGAAGATCATTTCACCTACAGCTTTCATTAACTACTGAACTTTTGTCATAATTTATCAATTATGTTTATCTGATTAATTGCTGTGTCTCCTTATTAAAGGTACGTTACCAAGAACAATAAGAATGATTTGGACAAGTAAGTATTGCAATTTCCCAGCATATTCCATTCCTTTTTTCATTTTAATATTTTTTACCAACACCACAAAACATCGTCTACATTTTCTAGTTTCTGGAAGCTTTAATTATATTTGTGAAGTACATAAGGATGATGCAACAGGCATCAAGCAATCCTTCAACTTTGCCACGATCACTGTGCTATCGTGACGTGCAGCGGTGGCTCTGCTATCATACCATATCGATGCAGAAGTGGTTGAAAGGCAAGAGCACGAAAACTATGCAACCTATTAGAGAAGTCAAATGTTGAATGTGTTCAGAGGTGTGCTGATAGATACAGTGGGGATCAGTGAAAGGGTACCAGCTATACCACGGGTTCTGCAGAGACAAAATGATCCAGAGATGTTTCACATGGAGTAATGGGGTGGCTTTATATTTTGTAATCCTTACTATTATTTCAAATTGTTGATAAAATAGCCTCCCTGTTGTTTCAAAGTTGTAGGCTACTAGATGCCTATCATGTTAAAATAGCTCATATATTTGAGGAGCTGCTCTCAGCAGGTTCCTCAGCTGGACTCCCTTCCTGCAGCCCAGTCCAGAGCCCCTCACAGTGAACTGTTTCACTGATCACTGCTGTACCACACTCACACCACCATGGAAACATGAAGGACTGGTGACTGCTTTGAATGACTAAGATTGGATTAAAATATTTTACCTTTTGAGCCTGAGGGAGCTGGAAAACAACAAAACAGAACAAGCAATCATTATATACTAAATTAATTTGAACAGCTACTTTAGCTGTTGTATTAATAAAATCATAAGCATAATATAAAACAAAGTATAGAGGAAAGAAACTAGAGGAACCAGGTTTACACTGCCAATTGATTTAACTTATTGAGGGCTTTTTAATTGAGTTTATGAGTTGACAGCTTCTCTACTAGGTATCACAAAAGCACCATGCAATTTGTTAAATATCACAACACTAAGAGAGGGATTGTTTTCTCATCAGATATGGTATCACACATGAACTGTGAAGTAGTTCCATCTTCCTGCACACAAATATAATTCAATATAAAGATAGCTTTAGTTTTAAATGACATGGACATCAAGAGCAGATTATCATATTAAAGTAGAAGGCTATATTCTCCATAACAGAGGAAAGAAAAACAAAATGGTAAGAGAAAGTTAGTAACTGCTTATGTAAACATGTTATAATACATGCATAATATACAATACATTATGCATAGAACAATACATTTCTGTGCTGTAAAGACAAGTATGATTATATGTCCATATATGCAAATAAAAGATAAGTGTTTATGCATATATGCATATTTATATGACACAGATGTTCTTAGACAAGATTGTTCTTAGACAAGGTTGTTCTTAGACAACCCTGACTCTATGCACAGTATTTACTGTAAGCAACAACTCACGTAGAAAGGCAGGGAGAGCAGGCAGGAGACTCTATTACACATAAAATACCTTGGTTATCAAGAGTTGAAGGATGGGTTCTGTTTTCACTTTAGAAAAAAGAAAACCCATTGCAGAGGAGGAAGTCAGGAAACCAAAGTATTACAGGCCCAATACAGTTTTCCCTTTTTCTGAATTCTTCTCTTCCTACTTCATACTTGTAGAGAAATGCACCATACACAGCAACTTAGCCTTGTGTTAAATCCACCTTCTCAGAAAATTTGTTTTTCTCATACAAATTGTTCTTTACAAGCATCAGTTGAACACAGAAACAGGCAGGTGAATCGATGCCAAATGCAAAAAAGACCTTCAAGATCTCTAGTGAGCTTCTGACTGACCTTTTGTCCTTGTTCTGAATTAAACAGAAAAGAAAACAACTTCCACGGGGTCCTCTGCTAAAAGCAGATATCCACATCAGAACACATCACAAAAGGGAACTGTCACATGATCTCTAATCCACAAACACTGGGAGCAACCAGCCACAATTTCTCTGTTTTCACAATATAAAATGTAACAAAATTTATGGCAGGGACAATTGCTGCAAGTAAAATTCTGTCATCCTAAAACTTCAGCAATCCAATATCAAAATACAAAACCATGATCACATTAAAGTATAACCTCTATGTGTTTCTTTAAAAGCCCGGGGTTTTTAATAATTGATTACACTGAACCATATACGAGGGTTGCTGCAGAAAGTACAGATATCTCTGAACTGTAAATACATGATCTAAATCCGGTATAACAGGTTAGAGCACTTTAAAGCCTTTCTTTGAAGTTTAACTACTTATTAGTTTTTTACTTGGTTAACTACTTCAACTCTGAGAAGTGGAAGTTTCTTCTTTTTTACATTCAGACAAAAGAAGATTGTTGCAACATGATTTATTTTAATTTGCTATTATAGCAATGAAACCGGTTTGCTCTATAACACTTTTTTGTGGGGGTTTTGGTTTTGTGGGTGTTTTTTTGTTAATGCCATCTTCTTCTTAAATACATGGAAAAATTACAAGCATCTTTTCATTGGCATCTGAGATAAAGACAGGTGCAGTGAAGAATGATGTCCAAACTCCCAATTTGGGAATAAATCCTGAAGAACTCCATGGTTTCCCCAAGCCCACTACACATAGCAAATTCACATGTTTTCATAAGGAGCTAATTTGTATGCCATCTTCCACCAAAGAGTATGTCAAGTGCAGTCAAGGCAGCCAATGCAGCACATACAATGTTAGGTACAGAAGTATCATTGCAGAAATTCTTATTTGAAGATAACATTCAAACTAAATTGGAAAGCTGATGGTCCCAGACAGGGGAGAGAGGTTCAAAGAAAGGGGTGTAGGGGTTTTGTGGTGTGTGAACAAAAGAATTAAAAACCTGAACAAACAAAAAAAGCCAAAACACAAATGCATGCACACACACAAGGCTCTATTGGGACCTCAAATTTATGTTAAATTCTTATACAAATATTAATTACTCTTCGATGTAATTTTTACTACTTCTTTTCAGAACTTGAGTTTACTCCTATTTAAGCACATCCCTTCAGATAAATACAATTTGGTCAAGTTTGGCCATGTGAGGGAGTTACAGTCAGATGGAATGCAAGTGAGGATTTCCTATTAATAATTACCACAAACACTAGATGCTACACACTTTTGCATATGAAAATATCCCTATTGCTTTTACTCAGATTATTTTCAAGAGCACATTGATAAGCATTTACAAATTAGAGATCTGTATTATCTATTGCTGAATTTATATAACCTCTTATAAAATCAAGAATACTTCCTTCTTCTGAAATATTAGTAGTCACAACCTTGATTAAGAATAATAAGGACAGCACACAAGATCTACATTCCATCATGCTTTTTCCTGGGCTTGAAACTTTTCACCTAAGCTTCAAATTCAAGGTTCACAGTCTTTTCCTTAAAAAAAAAAAAAAATGTCTTTGTTCAAGTCAGATAAATCTTCATTCTACTGCTGATTTGAAACTTGGCTGTTACAAGATCCTGTATGTCAGCAATTCACTTTAATAATTGCTACAAATTCCTTTGAAATAAACTGTGGAGGTTTGTCTGACATTACCCCTTCTGGGAGGCCATAGGAAACAAATAATTTTCCTAACAATAACAGTAATAGTCCTCTGGTCTGACCCTTTATTGGATAGTCTAAAAACTGCCTGTCTCTGTGTAAAACCCAGTGGGTACCTCTGATTCCTGTGGTTTGCTTTACACACTGCTAAGAGGCAGTTTTGCAATAAACTGTGTGATCTTTCCCTGGCCCTGAAGCACTGCAGGTCTTTCTATTCTACTTATACCCATGATAAATTCTGCCCTTTCAGTGGTTTTATTCAGCTCCAACCATACCAAAGTACCTCCTGTTCCTATTTGTTTTCTAGTAGTGTCTCTTCCTCCTTCTGGTGACTGTCTCTAAGGAATACACATGATGGGGCATAGATGCAGGGAGGAAGCCTGGCCATTTGCTGTCTCACATTTTCTTATTCTCTTTTGGATTTTAAAACATTACTCCTCAGAAACTGCAAGCCCCCTGAGGTTCACAATATGCTTGATGCCAGTAAGACACGTTGAGAATTCCACTTCCAAATTCAGGTCAACTTGGGGTCCTGTCACACAATGTAACACAGAATAAACAACTGCAGGAGGTTTTTCAATACCATCGTTGCACACAGCGTCATGCTGTCCACATTTGCAAATAATCTAGTATTGTTTCCAGCTCTTCATGGAAATGTGTTTGGTATTATCAGAAAAAGAACAATCACAGTCACTTCCAACATGGTAAAACAACCTTAGACAGGCAAAGGGATACAACAGCAAGGATTTTGCACTATTGTTTGGATCAGATGCTGTGAGGCCAATTTGAGTGCAGCACACAAGATCACAGAGAGATCTGAAATACTGTCTTTAGAAGCAGGAGGAGTATGTTATAGGACCAGGAGTTCTGATAAATGCCTCGTAAAAGTCTGTCTCCTTTCACCCTTAACAAAATAAGTTCATCAAGACTGATTTTGTGTTTTAGTGATAATTCCAAAAGAAAAAGCCATACACTTTTAAAATCTTTTATAGTTGTTTCAACAATTTGTTCAAAACACTATGTATGTCCTAGATTTCCAACCATGTCTAAAAGTCTTAAAGGAAAAGATATTAGATTTATAGAGTTACTCTTCTGTTGGATCAGAATTCGACCTTATGTTTTTTTGAAGAACAGCAAAAACCAAATCTTTTGCAAGACTAAACTACACTCAACAGTTTCTTATTATATCAGAAAATTGTCTTCTATTACTAAAGAAATAAAAATAGCATATATCATCTTGAAATTAACTTCCCATTTTCTATTTTTCCAATAATTGCACGAAGTTATCATTATTAAAAAAATATATTATTGCAATGAACTTATGTTAAAGCATTGAAAAATAAAAAAGTAACTCTTATTTTACATTCACTGACCTAGTTTTAACAGATCTATTCTCCTGCCAAGCTTTTAAATGTCACCAGTCACAGAAAAATGCTGACAGCCCTATGGACTTGATTGTTTCATAAACAGATACGATAAAAATCAATAGGAATTAACTACAAACATGTCAGTAAATAATCAACAAGTCTGAATATGGTTTTGATAGTACAGCCATTTCTGTAAATACTTTCGGAGCTGCACTAAATTTAACCTCAAGTCATCGCTACATTTACGATGTTTGCAATGTTCAGACTCATCCTGTTCATGTCACATACTGACTCTGAATTTGGCACTGGATGTATGGGTTAGAACTTTTACTTTTTAAAAATACGATTTCAGGATATGCAGTGCTGTGGCAAATGCAGAAATGCAAAGCACTTCATACATTACCAGGCAGGTTTCCCCAGCTCTTCCCATAAAAGGCAAAAAAACTTGGGAGAGAATAGAAAGAATATTCACACTCTTGGTTTTTAACAGTAAATGTAAACTTTCTGCTTTAAAATTTGCTTGCTTAGTTGCTATAAGATACAGCATTTAAATATTATGCTTTTGGTGATTTTTCCTTTACAATCTATTCACTTATTCCCCCCTTTCTAGAACCATCTACTACAGGCATCACAGATGGTTACATGCACACACAGACGAAGAAATAAAATTCAGCCTCCTACTGGGACATTCCTGATGTTAAGGTTTCAGTATAAATATTAAAAGTATGACATTAACCTGCACCTCACTGGGCTGACATCTCTAAGGAAAATGCCCTTGAATTTTCAAGGGATTTAACAGCAAATCCTTCTTTGTTCACATAATTGTTTTACTGAGCTATCACATATTTTTCAGAAACTACAGCATTTTAGTCAAGGATAGACTGTGCACTGCATGCAAAGTACGCCCATCAGAGGAAATCTAAATGTTGCTATGGAGAAGAGAGTCATAAAATATAAATGAAAACTACAATTCTAGTTCTGTCTTTAAAAAGGATTCCTAAAAATGACAGAGAAGAAAGAAGTTAGTTCTTGTGAAATATGAAAACACAAGAGGTGCAAAGGTATCAGGTTGAAATTAAGAAATAGTAGAGCACACTAAAGAATTACATATACTTAACATCTTTTTAACAAAATGGCTCCACCTTTTGAACATTTTACACATTTTCTAAAATAAATTTACTGCTTATTAATATAAATGACTGAAGAATTTCTAATGCACTGTCTAACAATCTTGTTTTTAAAATGAGAAACATCAACACAAAAAAACCTAAATGTGCTCAACTTTTCAAACAGTCAACTAAGTCATATCTGTCTGCATCTGCTCTCTGACTTTGTGTGGAAACTTTCAACATACTTGTGGACATTACATTTTGTGAGATGTAAAACAGCATCAAATTATATGGTGAGGCTTTTTATCCTTAATACTTTTGTACCACCTCTAGAGGACAGATAGTGGCATTTTAATTATTACTAATGCTAATTATTTCTAAATGAGATGTTTAGAAAGGCTGTTAGAAGGACAATAGATAATAGCATGAGAATCCTTCCCAGAGAAATAGTTCTACTAAATGAAAAATAACTGCTTTGGAGTAAAAAAAGAGCTGGAAAGAAAATAAAAAATCACACTTGTATTTCAGTGAAAAAAACCTAAGCAAGACCTTTATACTGTAAAGATTTTTTCTGAGTTACCAGGAGAGGAAAGGAAGGAAGAGAAGGAAGGAAAAAAGAATCAACCTCAGAAGATAGGTGCATATACACATATTCATTTATTCATCTCTTCTCACATAAATGCCCTTTCACATTTGGAAAAAGAGTAAGTTCTTTGACTGTCCTTCTAGGAAAAGAAAAATCATTTCTTAATCATAAATCCTCTTAGGATCTAAACACACATCCTCTTTCTCCCACAATACAATCCATACTGGCCTCAAAGCCAAACTAAACAAGATCCTCATGCAGTACCTATTAGATCAATGAGAATCCTGCAATGAGTTTAGTGGGGTTTTGATCTTGCATTATATTAAATCTTTCTCTACATATCAATGTAAGACCAACATCTAAAGACAACCCCTTTCTGAGGATGGATGAAAGTGCATTTGATCTAATGAACGTGTAAAGCAAGCCAGAATGTCTTCTAAAAATTAGATTTACTAACTGTGTTTGTGATTTCTAGCATTGCTGTGATTGTATTGAATGGAACTGTACTTTTAAAACAGTTTTAATCATCCAACATGGTCTAAAATGGGAACTGCTGTAAGAGCATGTATAGTTGAATTATCCCAAACTACCCTTTTCTCCATCTTTTTTTCACAGAGTGCCATTTTTTCTGTGCATCCAGAGTGCTGCTCTACCAGAAGCACCAGGGGGTGTATCAAGGCTCCTCTTCCATTCCCTTATTCTCTGTCCCTCTCCCTTACTGTCACAAACTATCTGTGCATTTCAGGGGTACAACTTAGAAACCCCAGAGTCATTTCTCCCTTGCTGTAGCTCTCAGCCTCGTGAGAGTGAAGGAATCAACCACGACAAAGGTTTTTAGGACCTGAAAATTTGTGTTAGGCACAATTCAACCAGAAATTTAGTGTAACCTTGTGGATCTTGCTTTTAATATGGAAGAAGAATCTTTTGCTGCCATTTACTCTGTGACATGTAAACAGCACCATTTAAGATCAGAGCAGTTTGGACTGTGACAACAGAACATGAAATGAAGAAACAGACAGTAAGTTACTCGATGTCCAGCAGTTCCCTGGAGAAGCAAATATTTTCTCATTTGCAGGGGACACTATTTACAGATATGAAGGAAAATATTACCCATTATAAAGTTTATATATAATTTTGTGTCAAGGATACAGGGTTAATAACAAAAATATTCGTAAAAAAACCTGCCCTGATATCAGTGGGCTCGCAGAACTTATTTACAATATTTAATTCCATATGAATTTGCTTTCCATTATTTTCATTTAAGCTTCTTTTTATGTCAGCTATTGATCTTTTTACTTTATGATGAAATCAATGAACTTCTATTTGAAAAGAGAAAGCTTTGGCTAATACCAGGACAAAGCAAGGCACCTGCAAAACTACTGTGAAATGTTTAAAACTTAAACAAAGGGGGAAGATAGGAAATAATTAATTGACTTCAGATGACTGAAGTTCAGTATACAAGAACAAGACTAGAAGAATTAGGCATAGGGAAAAACTTATCAGTGAGAAACTCATCAATAAGACTGTACATACAATAAAGGTAATCTATCTGCTTTTGATAACTAGAGGACTAAATTGATCATGTAAGAACACGAATCTGTGATGCAAAAGATTCTAGAAATATCAAAGCAAAGAAAAATGGGGCTGAGTTTAGGGGAGAGTAGGTTGCAATTAATGGGACTTACTCTTTTGCTTAATTACTTAGAAACAAGTAATTCCAAAAATATTTTGAATTCATGTAGCTGTTTCTAGAAGTTTGATGCAAAAAATGGAACCAGTACAGGACTCTTAAGTGCTGGAACCAATTATCTTTTAGAATAAAAATACTGAACATTTTTATAGAGGGAGTGATCTGCTTACTTGCCTAACAAATACATCACTATATTTTATATTTTTTTCCCATTTAGCACTTCTGAATGAGCAAAACTCTTGGAGAGATTTCGTATTTAGCTAGTACAAAACACCTTGAAGGTAATGTAGTAACCAATGGTCCAGAACTGCTCTGTATGGAGTAGTTTGCTGGAGGGCATAATGAGATAGATACCATACGCTCATGAGATTATTTGAGCTGATAAACAACAGCAAATGCATTTTAAAGGAAGAAAGAATGAACAAAATCTTAGGACAATTTCATTTGCTGAGAGGAAGAAATCCATGGATATGATAATAGAGCAAGGGCACTAGAAAGCAGCAGGAAAGGCAGCTTATGCACAACAAGTAAACTAAAAGCTTCAAAGCTTTCAAAAAGCTTCATTCTGTTTCTCAGATAATCACCTTTTCTCTTGTTTATCCATTTGCCTTTGAAAGGGCAAAACACTGCTGGGTCTGTCTTGGCACATTGCAAAAGTTCAGATGAAGCAGAAAGAAAAAGAAGGAACAAATTGTGTGCAAAAACACTGCATAAAAATACTGCATGAAGCACAGGAGTTGAGCTCAGACAGACATGTTAAAGTGCTGCTTTACTTTGTGAGGGAAGGAGGCATAACCCTTGAAACCAGGAACAAATCTCCATAAAAATTGTGTTCAGGCTCTGTATAAAAATTTGAGAATCAAATGCCCAATGTGTATTTTGGAAATAAATTAACAATATGCTAAAATACTATACTCTAGTAGCAAGGTGACCACCATGTGGTTTCCAAATTAGGAACATGTGGTTTCAGGTTCTCATGCATAAACAAAGCAACTGATTTGATTAGCTAATAGAGATGGACCAGATCAGAAGGCAGGTTTAAGTCTCTAGCTTTTGGAAGCATTATTTTTAAACTACATGATAAAACAAAGTATAGCACCAATAATTTAATAAGTCTTTCTTATTATTGCAGGGTTTTACTCCAGCAGCGCAGATAAATTATATTTCATCTTCACTGCCCTCTTTCTTCCACAAAGTCAAAGAACGACAAATATGAGATCAAAGGATGGGATTAAGTACATTATACTAAATTCACCCTTTCCTACATTAGCATTTACCCTAAAATATCTGTTATGCGAAAACTGAAGACAAAAACAGGTCAGAAAAAAATAATATATCTGACAAAATAGCTACAATTCATTATAATTAACTCAATTTCACTCCAAATGAAGGCAGTAAGATCAAAGATGGACAAAGAGTTATTAGTTGTGAATGCCTTTAGGTAGTTATTTTCACTCAGTATAGACATGTCCTCCTAAATATTGGATCCACCATAACACAAAGGGATCTAGAAACAAATTCTTTCTCTACTTAGTGACTTGTCACCTTTTGATCTTATTTCTGTGTCACAGCAAAACCAGAAAATTCCCTATGAAACACGATGGAAATGGAAAGCATTTTCTCTCCCCTTAGTCAAAGGCACTGTGTGTCATTGGCAGATCACAGCTGAAAATGGTCCCAAGCTGCTCTATCTCCAGTGTGCAGGTGTCTGCAAATGAGACCAAAAGCCTTTTGCCATGAATATGCCTGTTAATCAAAATCAAGAGTAGACAAATTCTTTGCAATTTGAATATAGTAGCCAGTGGGAGATCATCCAGCAGGTAAAATCTACTGACACTTGTAGTTCTATTGATTCTTTTTCAAATGCACCCCATCAGTTTTCATATAAGAAGGTACTTTCAATCATTTGTCAGCAGTTCTTGCTAGCCAGGGAGGTCCCAGCTGACTTCAAGTTAGAAATTGTGAGACCTGTCTACAACAAGGGTCAGAAGGAGGATGGAGGACCTACAGACACCTTGGTGCTATATACTGTCCTAAATACCAATAATTGCTTATTGCATTGTCCTATCCTGTCTTACTATGTCCTTACACTCTCTGCCCTTCCTAAGCAACTGGTGATTTGATCTATTTGAATGTAAATGATATGAGGAAGGTATTGTTATTTAATCCTGTCATCAAACATCATCCAGTAGGAGGACTTCAGTGGTTTATTAAAACTCACAGGTCCTGATAATAACCTCAGCAATGGTCAGTAGCAAAACTGGAGCTGAAGAAAGAGAAAATCCACATTGAAATGGTCAGTACAACTTAAACACAAGAGTGGTCTCATAAAAACAGTAAAAGACAATGTGGATAGTCAGAGCATTCTGCAGGAAAGGAATTGGAAATGGAAGATAATCACATTGTACAAGAGCAAGTGATATGGTTATTGGAAAACTGGGGTATTTAAAAAAAAAAGTGATCAAATATGACAAAATTTCTTAAAACAGTAATTTAGTTTAAACATCAGAACATGTAAATGAAGATGTGGAAGAACGTTAGACAGATGTCAAAGCACTTAAATATGGTAAAACTTCCTTGTTTTCATTTGAAACATCATTTAACACGGAAAAGTAAATGGTAAAATACTGTTTTCGCTATTGAGTTCTGAGAATATTTCAAAAAGGTGAGATTTTACTTTATTCATAGCAATGTTTCCACAGGAACTAATCTGACTCAAAATTAGATACTTAATCTCTTTTTGATCCAGCGATAAAAGATGAACAGAGACCAAGGTCAAACTGTAGTTACCCTATCATATAAAATAATAAAATACTAGAAAGGAGAAGCAATATTAAAAGCCAAGATGTAACAGTCCCCTGATTTCCCTTCTATGTTTTAACCTTATGCTTGTCTTATTTGCACCACACTGGGAACAGAGCTGCTTAAGGCCCAGCTTTGCTGTGGCATTACAGCTGCTTGCTGATGTCGCAGGAAGAAGATAAAAATAAGTTCTATATAAAAGCCTCCAAGCGCAAAGAACTGTAAAACACTTTTAAAGACATCAACTGCATACCTCAAAGTTTGAGGAAGAACAATTTGCATTCTGCATTTCTCATGTAAGAGTACACTAGGAAAAATAATCATCATACTAATCCGATTCAATGGAAATAAAGTACTGTAATATTTATAGTCTGTGCCAGAGTTATAATGACTGTGGGGCGAGAAGTGAAGTGTCTCAGCATGTTCCACATGTTTTTAACACTGTTTCTAAAGGCTCTGGAGGCTATTAAATTTAATGAACCCATCTGCTATGAAATAGAGGTCCAAACATAATCAGTTTTCTCAGTGCCATATAATACAGATGGCATTCCATGTTCCACATCCCCAGCAGGAAATTTTACGTTCCTCTTTAAGTGCAGGACTTTTGTTTTTGTTTTTGATGTTTTAAACATCTTTTTGATGTATCACATATAGCATTTTATAGTGTAAATACCATACAGAGCAATACACAAGAAAAGTGTTAATTCATTAAACTAAGTATTGCTGTTTCCTTACAACAGTTTTTCTAGTGACTTTGACAACTAGCAATTAGCTCCCTTTAGTAATATTCTTTGCTTAATGCAATCATTGAAAATTGTTCTAATACCAAAAGTTCCAGCATTAGTAGAGGAGTAACACAAACATGTAATTTATCAAATGAAGGAGTTTACTTAAAAACCTGAAAGATAGACATTTATATGTACATATACATGCATAGGTGATATCCTTATCTGTATGTACTGTATGCATGGAACAATGCACTAATCATTCTTATTTAAAGTATCCATATTCCCACTAGGTGATTATGGACTTTATTTTCCTGTGCATGCCCTAATTTTCATTTCAGAGATCTCAATTTGTGTGTTTTACTGGGACACATTGCACCAAGATTCTTGTACTTGTGTGTGAACATGGGGTCTGAGCACAAAAATAAATAGGACAACATCCCTTGCACTGATTAGCACCCTGCTGCCAGTGTTAGTAAATCAGATGTGCATTTTCTAACATAAAAGAACAACATCCATTGTTATTTTGATAACATCTGAAAGGCAATGAGAGTGCATTAATTCTATTCAGTTGAGAGGTTAATTCATTTACTGTTTTGAGCACTCATTATGTTTTGACAGTTCACACAAATCTTACTGAATTTGAAACAGTTCGTGTGTTTAATGATAATTCATTTATTCTAGATCCAGCAGTAAAACAAACAGATTAGAACTGTTTAGGAGAAAACAAGGGTAGTTAATTATGGCAACTAGAAATTTTGGGCTAGAGAACTCCAAAGTCATAGCTCAAATGTTTTTTTTTATTAGACTGTCAACAAGGATTACCACAGACAGCACGCTAATCACTGGCATAAAGGGATGTTGCACCTTCCTACAAATATGTGCATAATGTGTTTTTACTGGGTGCACAGGTAGCTGCACTGCCCAGCACTGTTAATGTCTCAAGCACTGTCCAGACCTTAAGGTCCCAGTGCAGATACAGCAGATTGTAACTGCTGCAACTTCAAACTGCAGCCATGTTCCTGTACAAGCTTCAAAAAGGATGAAATGGGCAAAAGTGTTGTACTCTTTCAGGAAAATTAATCCAAACTGAAGTGCTGATAAAAAGGCATTGCCTGGGCTACTTTCTACTTTACTCTCATATCAGAGCCTTCAAAAGACTACTGCAGATCTGTAGGAGACAAAGTAGAGCTTGAAGAACCTTATTTCACAAACAAACCTACCTGATGGAAGGCCTGATATCCATGCATGGGATTTTTCTTCCCCAACCCAATTCACTCGAATGTCAAAGCAAGAAAAGGAAATTCTCATGGGAACCTCAGAGGCAGCTGGAGGTGATGACAGTCTCTGATAAAGAGTTGTAAATTCTTAGAGATTAAGGGATGCTGGCCACAAAGGGAGGGTTAGAGCATGTAACCAAACCCAAAGTGGGATTGGGAAAAAAGCAACATAGATTTCTAGTTCTTAAAGTATTACAAAAAAACAAATTTAAAAATTATCGTCTGTGTGTAAATTTTCTTATCCCAGCTGCTCATTAATGACATTTCCTGACATTCAGTTCTGCAGTGATTACCAATATTTACTTATTGTAGATGTATGTGAACATTCTGAACACTGAAGCATTTTAATGCATACCAATACTACAATCTAGAAATTATTTTTTGAAATAGAGGCCAAGGGAACCTTTTACTGTGACAGAAATGCTAATTACACTCACTTATTAAAACAGCACAATTAATTTGTGCCACCAAAAGTATTTGAAGATATCTGGAAATGGGGTACTATTTTATTTTTGTTACTTCATAAAGGCTCTTCTGTGCACTGAACACAAATAAAACTGTGTGAATGGAAGTACTAATCAGCATTTTTATACCTCAGCAGAAGGTCCTGGATAGAAAAAATGCCAGAAAAATAACTCTCAGTCTGTAGGACTTTCTGTTATAACTCTGTACATTATACATAGGACCATGTACACAGCTTCCCTTGCCTCTCTGGAATGGGCTCAGAATTCATCCTTTGTTCAAAGGAATTGTATCCCAGAATTTGAATTTCCATACAGAAAACATCTGGATTCTCACATGACAGCTATTTGAGAGGCATGAGCTTCCTATACTTCCTACTGTATTTCTGCAAAGAACCTGAACCCAACTATGCCTACATAGTACTTCATTTTTTTTTTTTAAGAATGAAGATGAACATTGAAGGTTTTTTTGATCGTATATGCAATAATGTAATTGTAACATCCATCATAGTAAAGAAGTAGTAAAGGCTGTGGTTCAGTGGAGCTATCTCAATTTACTGCCCCCATAAAAGAAAATAAGATTCTTGGGCAGGTTGCCTTACTAGCACAGCATCAGTGTCTTGGTCAGGAAATATTTCCAAAAAACACCTCCTTCAAAAAAAGAAAGAAATGAGGTGTGTATATGTGTATATATATATATAAAAAATATATATGTATATAACATCAGTTGAAGAACTGAACTAAAATTGAACTAAAATCCATAATTGAATGTATATGTCTGTGAGAGGGTGGGGATAAAGCAAATGAAGAATCAAGATATAGTACTTCAACACTGAGCAAAAGCACTCACCATTCGTATTATGACGAATCATGACCTGTAATAACTCAGAACACTGTTTTCTTAAATGAACTCTTACATTCTGGAGCACCAGACAGTCATCTCAAAATATTCAATCAAATAGTAATTTGCTCTTTTTATGCAAAGAAATCCTCCAGTTGGAAACTGAACAGAGCCAACGTGGTAATTTGTGCCTGAATCTGCTCACAGCTTGAAACTAATAGCCTGAAGGAGATGAACTCAATGGTACATTAGATCCAGAGAATATATTCAGGTACACTTATGAGAAACAAAATTCACCAGGAAGAGTCAACAAAGATCCAAGTAGGTCAAATTGTACACCCCAATAAACAAATTCTCAATCACAGGCTTTTAAACAGGGGGAACTCAGGGGCCAGACCAGTCTTTGTTTTATTTCCTGCAGCAAAAGAAGCAATGTTTCTTCACATTCCAGATGTGACCATAAGAGTGAGTTGAAGGTTTCTGTGCTCTTTAGATGATTACCCACAGTCCCAAGAGATTACCTCTATGCATTACTTCCCTTGAATATTCTGATGCCCAGCAATTTTCCTGATGAAGGGTGACTAAAAATGACCATAGGAGCTGCCTGGATACCTCTTCAGAAAGACAGGAAACACTGGGGAGAGAACAAAGTCTAAGGGCAGAAAAAGAGAAGACAGTTCAGTTGCCTGTGAAACAAGGAATCATCCAGAGAGGCCTAATCTCATTGTTTTGTAATCCCACCATCTATCAGCAGTGGGATCCTGACAGTGTCAAAGGCAGCACAGCCCTGATGTCCATCCAGGTTGCTCCATGCTACATATTCTGCATATGATGCCTTGCCAGAGATTTCCACTTCCATAAAGGCTGTACTTTTTTCTTTCAGAATGTGAAGCTTTCTCAAGAGTGTCAAAGTCAGGCTGAAGAGGCAGCTGTATGAACATTTTGCAGACATCCTCTTACAGGAAAGGTGAACAGACACAAGAATTAAATGCCTTGTTTTAGTAGCAAAATTCTTCTGGGAATATTCCTAAATGGTATCAAACACTTAAATGACCTAACTTCTGGCATTCACAGATGACTTTGTCCTGGACAAATATTGGATGAGAACAGTCTGGGGCAAAAAGGGAAATGTTTTGTATCCTAAGACTATTCCTGTCCAGCTTCTTTCTATCTGGATCCCAGTATGTTCCAACCTAATGTTGCTTGCTCAGAAACAGCACAGCTGGCCAATTAGCTCTGATATTTGGTGAGAAGGGAACAGGGAAGTATATTCCATGCTGTTAGGGCACAATGACACTGATTACAGCCCTGAGAATGCAGCCATGGCTGCTTGGACACAGCTGGGTGATAAGAACATTTAAGTTATCTGGAAATGCACTAATACTTCTAACATGGAATGATTCAAGTAGCAGCCACGGAGGAGCAAGGACTCAAACTGGCTGTGAAAATCCAGAAGTTCTGGGATGGAGGGGATTATTTAAATGGCACTTCCAATGCCAAGACAGAGATGGCCAGGGAACCTGTCTCTGAAAATAGCTGAGGCAGAAGCACATCTCATGTGTTACAAGGTTCCCTACATTGCTATTTCCAGAGTTTTGTATGTGACTACCCTAATTTATCGTGTCCCTTCATCTCTGACAGTTTTGGGGCATTTTTTGAGGGAAGAACAACAAAGGAGGCAGGAGTAAGGTAGTTTGCAACTAAGCAGATCACAGTATTTCATTTTAAAATCTTTTCTTACAGCATCCAACCCATTAGGGTACTGAATGGAGTTTTCAGACCCTTAAAATATGTGTGTGCATGTGAGTATGTACGTGAGTGTGTGTGTATAGTGACATTAGTTTAGTAAAGAGAGTAAGAAAACAATAAAATATAAAGAGAAGAACCTGGAAGTATTTTGACTGCAGCAAAAGACCTTTTGTATGGATTTAAACAGTTCCATTATTCAAGATTGTAACAGCTCCATTGTCTTTTCTTATCCTGTTTTCTCAAGAAAGATTCCCGGTCCTCACTCCCTCTACTGTTCTTAAATTCATTTGCATTTATTAACCCTTGCTGCATTCACTTAGTATTTCACACAACATTAAGTTGTTAATTTTCCTTAGCCTTTCCATAACCTGTGAAAATTAGACTAACTTTTATGAGTATTTTTGTCCCTACAAAGAGAGAAAAAATATAGATTAACAGACAACAGAAAGAGTAAAAGTGTGAAATTAATTCTGAAACAGCATTTTGTACTTTGTTGGTAGGTAAGGGGAGGCCTTGGTGTTGAGAAAGGAGGAAGATTTTGTTTGCAACACTTTCCATGCATGGTTCAAGGGCAAAGGAGAGTTGCACTAAGATGTCCCTTTCATGAGTCTCTGCCTGCCACTCTCTCTAGCAAATACACAAACTCCCTTCAACGTATACACACACTGATTACTTCAAGCATTTGAAAAAAAAGAAGTGAATGAGAACAAGATTCTCCTGGTCATCTCCCCATTTCATGGGATTCCCTGAAGGCACAATAATAACCCACAGTTTCTGTTCATCTCATCTTATGTTTCAATAAAAGAAAGAGAACAAAGGGGAGACTGGATTAATATGTTATTAAAAACAAAAAAAAAAGGAAAGAGAGATAAGTTAATTCCCCCTAAAGCAATTAACTTTTTGTTTCTCCTTCATAACTGCAGTTTTACTATTTGTGTTACATTACTCATGGCCACAACTGAGAATAGGAAAGGCCTAAACAATTGTGAAAATGAAGTAAAAGCTCTATTCCCAGGGTTTGTTTTTTTTTCCTACGATAGTTTTGCATTGATTTAAAACTGAACCTTCTAGAAACATCACAGGCTCCAAAGAAGCAAAAAACCCAAAATATCAAAGTGAAGCTGATGACATTCTCCCACCTTGCCCCACCTTCAAAAAAGCAAAAATTTAAAACAGAAAGAAGCAACCATCCCAGTTGTCACGTCATAATTTGTATTATATTGAATAATTGGCATCACTTATACTAAATGACAGGCATTCAGAGAAAAGTCTTGTTCTATGGGTAATTTACAAACCAAAATATTTTAACTGGGACAAAGGAAACCTAATGAGAAAAAAAAATAGATAAAAAATCTATTTCAGACCAACCCATGGAAATGAACAATCTTCACCTGCAAATCTGATGATTTACCACGAATTCTACAAAAGTATCATGAGAGCTCAGTCACTGCATAATAAAAAGTTTTGCTTCAACTCTGTTTCACAAGGATGTCAAGTAAAAATTGGACATTTATGACAATTATTTTAGCACATCACCCATTCAATTCACTTTAAAAGGCAGAATCTTCTCAATATTCTTCCCCAAGATATCACACTTGACTTCTAGATGTTGACCCACCTTTCTACACTGGAAACACTGGTTCTTGTCAGTCTATGTGTTTATGCTGACATATTCATTGACATGTTTTAAAACAGAGAAAAATGGTTACTCGATAGAATTAATTTCTGTTGAATGCCCTTTTTTTGATTATTAAAAAATGCAGGTTCAGAGGTCATAAATTTTAAAATTATTCTGTAACTCATGTTTGTTTCATTATTTTCTACATAATTACAATGTATAAATATCTGCTAAAGTTCAGTAATGTTGAATTATTTGCTTGTAGAATAAAGATATAAAGTCTCAATTCTTACACTGAGTTAGCACATACCCGCAACAGAAATCAGATGCACAATGAGTATTTCTACCACAACATTTTTGTTCCTAATTCTTCATTATTTGCCACAAGCCTTTATTAAATGCTTTATCATGCAGACTTACAGTGCTGTCAATGTATGCTTCAGTCCACACTACATCATGTTCTTGGTCAATAACCTTTGGTCGGCTGAGAACATGAAGATATTCCATAACATTCTCTTGCACATCAGCTAAGGTAGAGATCTGAGTAAAAAACCCTGTGAAAACACAGTTCAAGGATTTAAATCAGAGAGAACAAACTAAGGAAGACTGCAATAAGGAGTATGATATGGTTTATGTCTGTCATGTTTTCTGCTTATTTATTTCCAAAAAAGGAATGTTTCACAAGAAGCACCCTCAAACAATAATAATTGGTGAAAGCAGAAGTCTGTGAAACCTTTGGCCAGTCCTCAAGGACAGGGTTTATATTGCTATGAATCCCTGCACTGTCTGTACTAAACCTCTATTTCCAGAACTATTGTTGTTTAATGGTTTGGGGCTTTTTTTAATGCTGCATACTTTAAAATTTAGAACTGGTATTATCTTTGTCCAAAAATGTCTCATCCAGTTTGTCCAGTTTCAAAAAACATGATGGATTAGAACTACAGCAACAGGACAGTAGTTGCATATTCTCTAAAACATTCATCCACACAGTGTGACTGGAAAAAAAAAAAAGCAATATGTAATTTACAAATATGGCAGGTCATAGAAAATGTAGATTTCAACTAGAATTGCTTGGTTTAGTGATCACAGCTTTGTTAATCCTTTAAAACATCTCCTGCAACCTGACAGCACTGAGAACAGCAGAGGCCTCAGCTATCTGAGCTGTCACCACTTCCTTTTCAGTGCTTGGATGTCAAGTATCTTTATACACCATAAACTTGGCATCTGGAGCCCACATCATGCAAAGGTGATGAGGGACTGAAAAATTTCAAGGCTACAGTTTCATCAGGCCTTATTTAAATGCATCACTTCCCCTCACACACTTTCCGTTAATGAGAAAAGACCAATCTGAAAGAGGTCTCTCTACAACTTTAATCATTTGACAAGATCACAGCATCTGTGGACCTGGAATCTTAAGCTTTATTAAGCTTAAGCAGAAAACATGGCAACTGCAAAGAAATTTTGAGCTGTGTTTGTCCAGACAGGGGCAGTTTTGGCAAGATTGTAAGGTTGTCCTGTAGTCTGGATGCCAGAACTTCCTTATTCTGTTTATATTTAGACTTTCTGACAATCGTGTTTCCAGCTATCTGTAGCAAATGTCAAACCTCCCAAGAGTTAGCTTCCTACATTGCAAAATTTCTCTCTCTTATCTAGAGATCAGAGGTACCCTATGGAATTAAAACCTTACTGTTCCTATACCGAGGTTTAATGGTTTAATCATCAGTTAAAGAGTTGCTCTGAAGTTCTTGAGCACAGCTGCTGAGGCCATGTAAGCAATAGCAGCAAACCCGTGCTTAAATTTTTGCATTCTAACACCTGCTTCTCGGCTCCCTGGTGTGTGAATTATGCCACCTCAGAGTCCCATACAGTCATCACTACCTTTTTTTGCTCCCCAGCAGGAAAAAGCTCATGAAGGAAATGGATAAAATCTGGTAATGACAAGCAGGAGATATGTATAATAATGTGGTAAAAGACAGACACTTATGCTCTGCATGTGGGCTGCCTTTCCACATTTGCACTTTTTTGGATGCCTTGCTTTTCTCTAAAATGTCCACCTTTAGACTCATAACTTTTCAAGATGCCTCCGTTTGATTTTCACACGGAGCACAGCACCTCTCATTTTCGGGGCACTTCGCAAAATAGATGCAACATTCTTGCAACTAATAAAATATCGGAATTAAAAAATCCTCTTTGTGCAGGGACTAAGGAGGGAATTCATTGTTTCACTGCAGCTGTAAAACTCCCATGGAGATTTCCCCCTCTCCCCCCACCTAAGAGGCCTCTGGAGCAGGTGAACAGCCTCGGTGACTGGCTGCCTGCCACCCCCCACCAGAGCCCGCAGTGCGGGAGGTGCTGGGGTCATGCTAATAATGGGAATGGATGCTTCCTGTACGGAACTCTCCTCTGCTAATACAATAGCCTATAAACTGCTCCAGCTGGGGCACAACCTGCCTCGGGGCTGATCTGTCCTCTGCTGGAGTTGGAGCCCCTCTCAGCCCTCCCATACACAAAACATTTTTCTCTACGTTGCCCTCTCAGCCTCTGCTCGTTCGTACTGATGAATCCTATCCTTTGTCCATTTTATGATATGCCAACCACAGTGAGGATTCATACCAAAGTATTTTTAAAAAAAAAAAAAAAACAAACAAATAAGTAAAACAGAGGCTGCAATAGTGAATTTTACTGAAAAGAAAAATATTTAGTTTCAGTGGTTTTGTTAGCAAGTAATGCATTAACTCCCATCTTTATCTCTACAGCTTTCTGCTGGAAGTGACTGCTGAGGGAAAGGTAGTGCCTGCTTACTTCTAAGTTCTAGATACTACTGCTAACATCTGGCACATGCACACTAAACACTAGGAAATTTTCACCTTTCTTGGCTTCAGAATCTTAGTAAATCTTTATTGTTTTCCTTTATGTGCACTTGCTTATGATACAGAAGGGTAAACCGCTGCAAATTCAAAAAATGCTCTAGAGGGATTTTGGGGATCTTGAATGTTTTAATGTATTTAAAATGGTTTGGTGTTTTGCTTCATTAAGTAAACTCCCTCTAGATATGCCCTACTTATACAGAAAAATGTAGCAGAAAAACATGCTTGGGGTTTTTTAAGGTTTCACCATCATAAGCTAGAAGCTAAAGAAGTTTTTCAAGGTGGTATGAATTTCCCCTGTGACCCATTTTGAAGGAAAGGACTGCTGTCCACAGTCCAGTCAGCTGGAAACCCTGCAACAGCCTTCATCTATGTTGTGCTTCCAAGGGGAAAATCACTGCAAGGAAAATTGATTTTAGGGTCATTGACCCTCAGTGACAACAACATACTTTGGCCCACCCATGCAAGGAGTAAACTGCAGTCCACGCATTCAGCCAATCTTTAGACCAGCTTTACTACACTCCTCATCTGTTGTGCTTTAATTCTTCATTTCACTAAAATAAAATGGACAAGATGTAGCTGAAAACAGTAAGAAAAAGATCCAAATTTCATACTGTCTGACATAGTGACTTATGCTGTTTCCAATTGTGATTTTCAAAGCTAAAAAAAAAATAGTTACTGATTAGAGGTAGAAGATTTTTGCATTACAAGCTATCAGAGAGCAGGTATTGTAACTATTAAACTGAGAGGGAAATAAATTTATAGAAGTAATAGTCATTAAGCTGTTTAGTTGATTCATATGAGTAAGACTCTGACTCAAAGCAACATGGCCATGAAAAGAACAAAGTAGTCCTGAAGAATGACAAAGGTGACCACTTTTCCCCCTCTGGGAATAAGGAAGACGTGGACCAGATGATCTGCTAAGCCAGTCTCCATTGCCTGGTCCTAATTTCTGAGTTGCTGTACTTAGATCCTTATGAATTTGTGGAGCTGGGCTAAAAAGTTAAAAGATTTTGTTGATTAAATTGTCTTCAAAAAAGATGCTTCAAAGGATTCTTATACTATTATTTAAACTAAATTATGGTGTAATATTAGCTGATTAAGACAAGACTTCAAACTGAGTAATTTCCATCAGCTGGACATAACAGTAGTTAAAGAAATAATGACTAAATGGATAGCACCTGATGCAATTCATCATAATGTAATGTGGCACAATAGAAAAAGAACTTTTTTTTTTTTTCCAAGAGGAAAGGAAAAGGAAAACCTGAAGATTAATTAGGGGGTTGGGGTTTTTTTTATCCTGAATCATTCTTTTATTAGTCAATCCTTTTACTGTAGCATCTCAGCATCTTAAATGTTTTAATGCTCTTCCCTTAAACGATATAAACCAGTTTTTTTCAATTACACTGTCAGTTCCTCCAGGGACAGAACGTCTGGTGTTTCACATACCGTGCTTAACACAATGAGACTTGTACCCCATGTTCTTAGAAATCAAACTAACTCTTAGTAATAACAGCCTTAATAGAACAAATGCTTCAAAATTAGTTTGTTCTATGAACAAAAATTCAAGACCAAATAGTTTAAAAGCTTCATGCATATTTTAAGAAAAAAATACATTTCAAATTGGATTCGTTTGGCTCTTTAAATTTTATGTTACAAAATACAAGTCTTTTCATTTTCTGTAAAAAAACCCAGCTCATCCTCTCTCATTAGTTGCCAGTGACACCATATCTCCAGAAGGGTCAGGTATGCAGGAAGGCACAGGAATAGGGGTTTGAAAACAAGGCTTTCACAGATGAAGGTGAACTAACCTTTGTTAGCACAGGCCATCCACTTCAGGTTATCAGCAAATGCTGCTTCTCTTCCAATCAGATAGGTAAAAATACGAACCTGAAAGCACAATGCAAAAGATGAGCCAACTAATACTGCATTTAAAACACACTCAGTAGAACTCCAGATACACATGTGTCGTTCATATGGACACCCTTTCTAAGAAAGTATTACTGGTTAAGCAGCACAGTATGTTAAAAAAAGATCTCTGCCAGTCATGTCTTCTTGATAAAAATGTGGGGTTTGTTCTGTGTAACAGAAGAACTGATCTTTTTGAATGTGTTTAATATCTGACATTTAACTAAAGTTACGTTTAATATGTAATTGAGAATAAACTAAATTACAGAATAAACCCAGAATAAACTAAACTGGGGTACAAAGCAAAACTGCATGTTTCAGACAAATCTGTTCTGCACTTATTAATTCAGAAAATCGCTATGAAGTGGGGAACAGGCACTTAATTAGCAAATACTGCTGTAGATAAAGGATCTGAAACACCAGGCAAGCAAATTCCTCTCAGTTTGCAAGGTTCCTGTGACACAGTATCACTGTCAACTTAGAGACAGGTACTCACAGGAAGCACTTTAATGTAATTTAATTCCTTTGCAAATAAAAAAAAAAATTAAATTTCAATAATTTTTGCCATTAATATTTTTCCTCGTTCACAAAATCAATTATTTGTAGAATAAACAATTTTATACTAAGTTCCCATAGGGCTTTTTTTTTTTCCTCACAGAAGTGTTTTTAAAATACTTTGAAAGTTTCCCTCTTCTCTCACTGCCCTTTTGTCCATTTTCTTAATGGCCACATCCTGTTCTAAGCACAGATGATGCTTTGCCTTATTATCATGCTTAGAGATCATCAATCATAAAAATCTTCCCATTCTTTTAAACATCAAATGTACACAGAACTCAGTCATGATTTACACACTGGTTGTGTAGTGTTGCAAGTTTGAATCCAACAGTATCTATAATCCCACTCTAAGACTCTAAAGAACACAGTGTTAAACAAAAGAATGGTACTTTTGTACTTTGTTGATGCCTATGAAAAGCATTAATAAAGAAAAGCTTTATTCTACAAAGACTCGTGAAAGTGTACAGTGAGATTTACACTCTCAAAATACAGCATAAATCACTGTCACAGTTTATCTTCCTGAAAATGATGCTCAAATACAGCCTAGACTGAATACATCTGAGAGATTTATATTTAATGATCTGCTTTAATCTATAAAGAATCAAACTAGACTGTGTTCTTAATAAAAGGAGACCAGCCTTATCTAAATGGATGAGCAGTAAGCATGATAACAGGCATAAGCAGCACAATAACTCCATGGAACATACAAAAAATAAAATTTCAACAAATCAGTAACATGGATCATCATGAGGAGTGAGCTGCCTCTGCAAAACTGCTGCAAAGATTTAAGTGATTTTTCTCTGACTATATTTTCTACATCTAGTTGACTTAGTATCCGAAGTTTTGCTAGAAAATATTTAAAGCATCACAAAAAATGCTGCTAATTATTTGTCATTACTTGAAAAAAAAATAAATCTATAAGACAGAGAGCTAGAACTGAAAATGAGTTTATTAAATGTTGCTTTCCTTTCCTGTTCCCAGTCATTGTGCATTTTTCTCTATACATTTTTCATGGTGCATGTAATACAAATGACATTTACCAGTCAGCATGAAATAAAAAGTCTTTTATATAATAAGTTACATTACAATTTTAAAATACCATTTCTATGTTGTTCAATACTTAGAATACTTTATTATTCACAGTAGCTTTGTAAGAAAATAACCATGACAGGGTCACAGAAAGGCATTTTTTAGTTAAAAAGAATGCCACTGTTACATTAAAGTTTTCCTTCTACATTGGCCTTAAAGACACATTAATAGGTACTGTGAAAATTATTTAATACTCCATTCAGAATAGCAAGAAAAATCCTCAAAATCAGCTCTGATGAAAAACAATTCTGATTTTTTCTCTACTTCTAAAAGTTTCATTTGATCAGTTCATGGGATCCATTAGGTAAACTTAATTCACTGTGAGCTTGAAGTCAAAAACACACCAGAAATAATTTTACAAAACAAAGGCTTGCCATATTATTTTCTGCTTTCAGAAATCACAACAATGACTTAGGTAATAAATCATTCAAACTAAAACTTGTACAAATAAGACTACATTCTAAGTCCCATTTTTAAAGACAACCTTGGTTCCACACACCTCTTACACTAGTTTTACTTTCCTGGATAGGTATTCTCTGTGAGAATTCTATATGTACCATCCATGGTATAATACCAATAAACAGGAAAAAAGTCACTGTAGCTATAGATCTGTGTCCTGCATATACATAAAAATATAAGCCAATATTACAGAAGCACTACATTAATTTAGCAGGGTAAGTTCCAGCTACTTCTGCACATGGATAAGACCTGTGCAATGATGGGCTCCACATGGTGCAAAACAGGACACACTGACCATAGTGACCACTGAAATTTTCATTGTACATTGACTAGACATTAGGTACCAGATTTAATATCTATCCACAGGCCCAGATACCATGTAAGATATACATTGGAAGGTAAAAGTTTTTATAGTTACCCCCATTTTTTCTTCTTTGTGTATATGAAACTGAATTGGAGGTGCATCAAATCAGTTCTGCTCTGAAAAATGGTTGCATGAAATGTTTATTTTACCCAAACAATCCAGATACAGCACTAATATTGTATAGTCCGCTGAAAAATATATATAGCACTGAGGCAGATGATTGAAATCTCTATAATTAATAATAGATGAAATATTAGGTGTGTCTCTCCATTGTTTGCATTGGACCTTAAAGAAAATAATGCAATAGAAACTAGGAGCTTTCAGATGTATATACACTACACACATACACACTGATACACCTATATTGGTATGTTATGGTACAACATAATGTTAGGACACCAGGAATTCTTTTGAATCCATATGGAGAGAATGTTTTAGTCAAGGCAGACTGAAAAAATTCAGTTATTATAGGTCAGTCCCAGAAGATCCAGTAACAACATTTACATAGTCTACATGTGCTCTGGCTAACTGACTGGAAGCCAAATGAGAAAAACACCTTTGAATATCCAAGTGCTGTGACTGAATCAAGAGACCATTTTCATCAGAGAAGGAATCTGCATCAGAGGATGTAAGTATCTCTCTGGTAAAAAACATATGACAAAAAAGAGCCCTTCAGTTCTGGATAATTTTGAAAGCTTTGCAAGATACTTGAGAAACCTGAATCAAAATATTTTCCGTGTCTGACCTGTCAAATATGATATCAACTATATTAAGGCTTATCACGACCTGTTAGCTGTGGAGAGAGAAAATATTCTCAGGCAGAAGCACTAGTCTTGAATTTTTATATCAATCTACAAAACTGAAAATTGTAGATGTCAGATTCACTGAATGAAAAGCAAAATTTATTCTAAGAGCAAAAACCTTAACCTTTGCAACTACACTTGCTGTTTCTGCACAGTAGGTATCTCCTGCAGATGTGCCACAGACTACTATTTTTCAAGCCAATGTTCACAGAAAATGGAGTGAGGGCTCCATAATAATATTAAGGAAACTGAAAGGACAATAGAACTAGTAACTTTAATAGAGCTTGTGACTTTCTCACTTCATATTTTTCTACATTTTTCTAAAGCAAGTGTTGAATAGCAAAAAATACCACTTGAGATTGATGTATTTTAATTATCTTTAAAACAGCAGCTGTGGAAACCTCCCATATATTAGCTACTTATTATGCCTCATTCCGGACCTAGAAGGGTCACCTCTGGAAAACAGCACTCCATCCACTTACCTTTCTTACTGAAAGATTGCTGCAGAAGCTCAAATGATTCTGAACTGTGGAATCAAATTCATATTACACAACTAACTAATTTCAAGAGTGCATTTTATGATGGTCAGCTTCTCTGTGCAAGACTGTGGATTCTGGTCCAAACCACTAGCCCGTAGTAAACCAGTGGTAAGAAGCACAGCACGCCAACAGCTGTCACAAGTTGTGTTGGCAACTACTCCCATGTATGCAGCAGAACTAATTATTATTAAGGCATAGAACCACCAAGTTCAGTAGTTCAGACAAAATTGAACACAAATCTTACACTGAGTAAAATACCTAAATCAAAAACAGATATCTAACTGCATACGTTATCACCATTTTTAACCTGTTTGCTCACTGGTTTTCCAGTCTCTGGTTTTTCACATTCTTGTTGCCTTACCTAGGCACAGATCATGATTTGGACTAAACAGGTAGTTGCATCCCCTCAAATTTTGGAAAATAAGACTATTGATAATAAGTTTCTTGCTTTTACAGCCAGGGAATATTCTGAAGTTTGAACCTTTAGACTCTGGACAGAAGGTTTATATAAAATCTCAGAGATGCATACACTCAGCCATTAGCAAGGAAACCTAAGAATGATGACTTAAATGACAGCTATTTCAGTGCTAAACATTTCATGTGAAATATCCACTTAGCAGTTCCATCCATTATGCATGGGCTAATCTGCAGTCCCTGAACTGTCCTCACCTCTGAAACTTCATTAAATTCACAGCACAGTGAAGAGAACAGGGACCTTCCATCTATGTTAAGCAAGACGAGTCAATCTGCAAGATTCTACACACTGGAACTGTGAAGTCATATCTTCATGCCAAACAGCTGGTAAAACAGTATTTCCAGAAACTTAAAATACCGTGTGGGAGGGGAAATGGGACTTCTTATTGCAGCTGACAGTGCAAACCTCTGTTTGCAGCTGCAAACTATTTCATGGACACCTTCAGCAAAATAGTCTTTCCTTTCTGGCTCAGCAAGAAATAAAAATAGTCCTGTGGCAAGAGCTATGGAATTTAAGTTTTAAGTGGGATATAGGGATGAAATTCAAGTTTGCACAGTTACAAGCCATGGTGGTCCAGGAAAGCCTCAGGTAGTCTCTGCATAGATGAACAAATGGACTGATTTGGAACAATGGATTGATGTGAGACTGAGTGATTGCCTGCACTCCTAAGGAGCCTCACCCAAAAGAATTAATTTAACTGTTACAGGAGCTCTCAAGGTGAAAGCTCTTAAGTTGCCTCTCCTAGGCAAGTCATGTTATGGCTTATGGCTAGACCCCCTGATAGGCACTATTTGCATACTTCAGAGTGTTAATTACCTACTTGGTTGGAGAAAATGGCCCCCTCCCAGAGACTTCTGCAGGTAATTAGTGCTGTACAATTGACCAAACTGTACAGAAAAAGATACTTCAGAGTATCATAGTAGAAAGCCTGAAGAACAGTCACACAGGAGACTTTTGAACATACTTAAGATAGCTAGGAAATGTTTTCTACAGAATTTAAGGTAATAAATAGCAATTAATTATTCCTGTGCTGACAACAGGTTGGCTGGAAATAAAGGCTACATTCTCAAACCTTATTACTGACAAAACCCAAAATTCTAGATCACTCTCTTTGAGTATAACTAAAAGAGTACATGGGAAAAATATAGGGAAATTTATCAGAGCTTAAGGTGAAAAGAAAAATGTTCACTTTGAAATTCTCATAGGCATCTCCTCCAGGCAGATTCATTTTTCTGTTTAGAAAAATGGCATTAGGGAGGATTTGCTCATTCTTTGAAAGTCTACCAAGAGGTTGAAACAAGAAATAAAAAAATAAATGCAAAAATTAACTTCAGAATCTGTAATTTGTGGTGGCAGAATCGACAATTACATCACATCTTAATCTCCCAGGGTAAACGTCTGTTCTATTCTTTTGCTATTTCAATTTTATGTTGAAAATTACTTGTCTCTTCAAAACAGCTTCTCTTTCTGTTGATTATGAATTTTTCATGCTCCATTTCTTCTTACCCTTGCTTACAGTGGAAATATTCTTAAAGTTATTTACCCAGGATAAACTTATTAACTCCATCCTTTAAGCCTCAATAACTGCCTTCTCTTCCTTGGGGTTCTGCTGCTTTATAATCTTCTGACTTCTTTGGTAGGTTTAAATTCTGAAAGTAAGTAAATGAAACTTACTTCCAACTTTAGAAAAAGCTTGAGGTTTTATTTATGCTTCCACTGCTTCACCCCCAACATTACACTGTGCTTGTCACTACTTCCAGATTAGTCTTCAATATCACTCTTCTTTGCAGAACCTCATCCTCCTATTCCCCTCTCTCCAGCATCCTCTTGTACACCTCTACCTTAGAATTACTAATGGGAAAAAGGGGAATTGATGCTGGAGTTGGTCCCTGTACTAAGCAGATGGCACAACCCCACTCCATTTTCCTGGAAGGAACAGTCTGGAGGCAGTCAGAAAGAATTTTGAGAGTCTTACTGGATTCAATCATCATGATCAGTAAGATTCACAGTAAAAAAGTCTCAACAGTAAAAAAGTCTCTTTTTGTTTTGCACAAGAAATCTTTCCAAATCTGAAAAGGGAAAAATTAGGAGTTTGTAAAGTGTATCAATCTGAGATTTGTTATAGGTTCTAACTTCAAACCATAAGCACACAAAGGAATCCAAAATTAGTACATGAATTCCAAGTGTACTGCAGTGCATCTGGTTGTTGCAAAGGGCATAACATATATAGGACACTGAACAGGCATGGGAAAAGAGCAATGGAAATACAAGGTCACTCTTGAAACTTCATTTTATCTCTAAATGTCTTCATAGCTTTTTCTATTTTAGTTCATTTTTTACTATGAAGTGGTGGGGAAAAAAAAAAAAGACTTGAGGATCTATTTGCATTGACAGGTTAGCAGGAAGTTCCCTGAAGACAATGCTTTAAATGAGGACACAAAATTCTACTGATAAGGGCTGTAAAGCCCTGTGAGATGACACAAGACAGCACTACCTCAGTATCTTCTGTCCTGTTAGAGACCTTTACCCTATAAGGTGCTGAAAGACTCAACTTACACTGCACTCAGTGCAAGGAAGCCATGAAATTGGAGACATTACCTCATGACATTGAATCCTTACACGTTAAGTTACTCGGGAAAAGGTTCCTCATTGTTAATTTTTCTCCCATAGTATTAAAAATACCTCTTTTGGGAAAGTTTGCATCTATACATTTCCTAATGTCTTCTCCTTCCTGCAACTGCACACTGTGCAGTGCACAATTTATAACAGTGTTTTCTACTATAGTGATACCCGAAACACCGTGCGTTGTACCCTAAAAACCGGTGGGAGAGCTAGCAGATACAAACCCCAAATAATTAATGGAAATTAATTCAATGGAAAACAAGACACTGTAAGCAAAAACAGGAACAGAGAAAAATGCTAAATCCCGAAGCAGCTGAGCACTGCTTTCCCAAACACCCACAACCCCAACAGCTCTTTGTACAGACCTACCTCAGCAAACACGTGCAGGAGAACAGGAACTACAAGCTGCAGGTAATCCCTTGTGGTCAGGGGACAGCAGCACTGTGTCACACTCACCTGTGAGGAGCATTTCTAGATCTGCTCTCTGGGTCTAGAGCTGCTGAGAGTTGCTTTTGGAAAATCCAAACAAGCTACGTGTTTCACACCAGCCATTGGGTGAGGATATTTCGTCTATCCCCAACAGTGTGCTGACATACTTTGTGGATTTACAGAACACTATAATGTAACTCAAGATTTACCAAGGATAATTTCCCACTGTCAAAACTCACCCAGTACATAAGGAATGTTGCTAGCAGAGAAAGATGAGATTATGGCATTTTACACTGTGCAAGGATAGAGCAGGTGATGAGAAAGTGTCCAAAACATATTAGCAAAAGCCTTATTGTTCCCTAAAGGAGTTTGACGGTTAACATGGTTCTGAAAGAAATAAGACATCTCAGGCCTTTTACATAGCACACAAGTTTTAGCTGTTTGACACATAAAGTAAGATCAGTTCCTTCACAGGCAGCCCAAAGGGCACAGTAAGAGCTAAACACTAAAGAATCATATGCAAAGATTTGGTAGAGCAAACAGATTGTGTTAAATAACCATTTAAAACATGGTATTCAAAGGTAAAACGAAAAACCTCCACAAAACAGGTCTAATAAGCAACTAATACTTTTTTAGCCATCTTTCCTGCTTAGTGTGCAGCTTGTGTCAATGAAATCACATAGGCAACCAATAAGGTACTAAGTGTAATACAACAGTGTACCTTGAACGTATGAAATTCTTCTTTGCAGTTTAACAAGTTAATTCAGCAAAGACAATTTTCACAGATTTTGAGAAAATTAAACTTTTTGGCTGAGACAATGTCTAGAAAATGACATTCCAGAGCCTCCTTTTCAAAAAACCCCAAACCAACTTGTTACCTTCACTCTAACTTGTACTTTCAGCACAAGCTAGAAGTATAACAAGTTACTGTGAGACCAATGGGTTGTGTTATAAATATTTCAGATACAGCGAAGATCTATTTTAGAAATATTTTTCTGAGTTTTAGAAAATTTTATTTATTCTACTTTTTATATACTTCTAGTAGTAAATCCAACCATGTACCACGTACTAGTGCCATGATTTCAATTACATGAGGTATAAAGGAAGAGGAATATTTTGACTCATACTTTTTTAACTTTCAAAATTACCTGAAATCAGTTTTCTATCGTATCAATGTTACTATTTCAAAGTAAAATAAAACATTTATTGGAGATAGGAACAAATTCTGTGCTCTCATCTGAAAAGCTAAGGAAATTTTTGATTCCACTCCTGCTGTGCAAGATTCCAGATCAGTCATTACAAACCATTAACAAGCCAAGCCTAGATCAACCACTTAAGTATAATTCAGCTATACCTAATATTGTCATTCTTCAAAATTCTGGAGGATTTGCTGAAATGTAGAACATACATTTTCTTCCTTAAATGCAAAATAGCAGCCTAAACAATTTAATTTGTCTGAATGGAGAGGAAGGGATTAGAGCAGAAGCCATGACATAACCAATTTTCTTGGATCTAACTGAAGCTTCTGTGGAAAAAGCAGGCTCATACAATTTCTGCTACTACTCCACTGAACTTTCTTGTATATCAACTAAGTTTTTTGCAAGAATCCATGAGGAAAGATCAAAATCAGACCACATTCTAAGTAACCAAACACTGCCAACGTCTCCACTTCTGTTATTACACAGTTCCAGGGTGTAACACAGAACAATGGTAACTCATTTGCAGTGTGCTTCCCTGGGCATGGTGCAGACACAGATTAGAGGATGACATAATGGATAAAGCACTGGCCTTTCACCCTCGGGATTTTGCCCAGCCTGCAGTCCTATCAGATAATGGGTTTGGCAATCTCCACTAGTCTCTTTTGGACACTAATCCCCACTGCAGAATCTCTGTAATTCATCATATAATTTAATACACCTGGCAACCTTACCACCAGTTCATTCTTTTGTTACATAATGGCCCAAAGTGAAGTCAAGGGTGGTAAATGCTCTGACAACCGGCTATTATCTCCCATAACAGCTGATTTTGAGGGGATTATTGCAGTCATAAACCATTTTATAAAAACTGGCAACTGGGAAAGCAGTGTAACAAAATAAGGTGATATTCAGAAGTTTTATCACTGATTTTCTACCAATCTGTAATGGAGTTTCTAGCATCCAAAAAATGCTGGAGAGGAAACTTGAGATTAAAGCTACAGATCATGAGCCAAGAATCTGAGGCCTGAGTGAGCTTAGAGTCAGAAAAGTTTGACTGTTTTGAGGTTACAGATGCTTTTTTGACTTGGGTTTTTTTTACTTCTGTCAAATAGTATATTTCTTCTTTATTTTGTCTCAACTGTTTGTTCATATCTTCCCTTTAGCAGCATTTTTCCCTTTTCCCTTTGAAGTATTTCACCACTTTTGGTACTCCAGTTTTAGATCCACAGCCTTGTTCACAAATGAACAAGGGACTCCATTTCTATTTGGACTAATTGCTGAGGATAAAAGTGAACCTTCAGGCAAGACAAAGAGGAGTTGTACTCAGTTTATGGGATAAGAAATCAGCTCACTGAAACTGTTGGACTAGTTAGGAAGAAGATGAGCAGTTTTGATTCCAGTCTAAACTAAAATAGCATTAACACAGAAGCAACAGAAAATAGTACCAAGGTACCCACTGGTAGAGGAATTAGCACACACAGTTTTCTCACTGGAAACAAGTATCAGTCCTACAAAGTTGTAAAAAGGCATCAAAACTTTCACCAGCTAAAATTTAACAGAATGTAACTGTTGTCTGAGCACTAAAGGCAAAATTATTTGGCAGACATCAAACAGCAGAGGTATAATTAAAAAAGGTGTAAGGTCCTGTGCTCTGGTATACCACAGCTACATTTGTGCAATGTCATTTTGTATTGTGCAGGATAGTGGCATGAGTTGGATGCTATGTATTTAATCAGTAAAATTGCTTCACAGAATAAATGTCACACAATCAAAAAAAAAAATCATTAAAATAAATCCAGAAAAATTTAAACCATAGCTACTCCTGCTCTAACTGAGAGGCATTACTAAAAATGTCCAGTTGAATAAAATATGATCTGTTTCATGAAAGCTTTACAGAATTGTGTTGAAGGGAGCTTCTGTATTTCATGACTCAGGATATCTGTCTTTTTTCCTGCAAACTTGAAAAGAGCAAATTTTCCTTCACTGCAAGGAGATATAAATCCTCTTGGCCTGTGTTTCAAACCAACCATTTTAGGTTGGTGATGAATTCAACTGAGTTCAACACTGGTGCCAATGTGGTGCTGAGTTCAACTTTGTAAGCCTATATTTGATTCTGTACAACTGAATTTTATGATAGTTTTTATACAAAGTTCAGTGGAAAAAAGTTCAAGTTGTAGAAATCCAACCAGCAACAGGAAGATTCTCATAATGTAGCACAGAAAAGTGAGATCTACTCAGAGAATGCAAAGAATTTTGCAAATTGCAGATATAATAGAATCATAGAACAGGAGTTAGAAGGGATCCACAGGGGTTATCAAAGTTCAGCTCCTGGCCCTGCACAGGACAGCCCCAAGAATCTCACCATGTGCCTGAGAATAAAACTGATTTACACGAGCAGGAAAAAATGTTTGCTCATGCAATTTTAAGATTACTTTACTAGTTCACTGAAATGCAAAATCAGCCAAAGCAAAAGCTGCAAATGCAGATACTGCTCTGGTGGAACAGCACATCCACTGTTTGGTAAACTCTGGTAGGAATTCTGGTAGGAATGCGTGTTTATTGTTGGACTTCCTGTGAGTAGGAACACTACAACTTCTTTAAGAAAATCTTTCTAAAAATGCTGAGTTAGTGGATAGTAAAATAAATGAGATTTTACATAAAAACTGTCTGCTATGCTGAAAACCATTTAACCCTTCAGACACTGTGTATACACACCAGCAATTGTTTGCACCATCAAAATGCTACAACAGAAACACGGAATAGACATCAAATTCCTTTACCTTGACATTTCAACCAACTGAAGGCAATTATGGCTCAGACTGTCAGAATATACCACTCAGTATTAAAATTACTATGCCTTTAAGTTTATCTTTGATTAAACATTAAATTTACCTCTACTTTATAATTTTAGTAGCCCTACAGCATCCATGTGTTCTCACGGTTAAGTCGAGTCAAACCAAATATTTAATACACCATTCTAATTAGCTACAAACTATTACCTGATTTAAGTCTGTAAATGAATGTGAAAAGACTCTGGAGGCCCAATGTTAACCTTCATCCACTCCAGTTATACGAGAGAAATTACAGGCTCTAATTAGACTCTTTAAACTGCAAAGAAATAGAATTTTCATAACCAGCTTATTAAAAAACGAAGACCCCCTTGGGACAGGGCAAATTGCTTCTACCCTGATCCACTTATCCTTGTACAACACCATACAGAAGACTCATGTTGTCTGACTTGCAGCTCATATTTCTCCCAAATTAATGAGCACTCAAATTATTCCAGCTGCCCCCTTGGCACAGGGAAAAATTGAAAATCCATGGCTGCCAAGTGACGTGTATAACCCAGCTGCTAAATAAAATGTGCTTAAGGGGACACAGCTGTTGAGGTGACTATTTACATTAAAATAAGTCCATGGATACAGAACAAATGCCTAAAGACAGCAAACAGTGTGTAACACTTTGTTTAACCATTGCATTAAACCAGGTCACAAAAATTTGCAGTATCATTTATAGGCTAGAGGTAAATGCATGGTCTCTTCACCTTATGATTTATTTCTTCCAATTTGTCTAATCTCGGAAAATTTCTGATTTTCTTTCACAAAACTGGAGGAATCATATCAAATAGTAGAGTTTACATGTCAGAAAGGGCATGAGATTAGGAACTGAGGTCATATTTAGAAAGGAATAGTAGATAAATGTGTTTAAATTTAAGAAGCTTGATGAAATTTCCCATGAAGTTTTCAAGAAATTAATCAAATTAGTCTTTAAACCATTAATGAATATTTTTTAAGATCTGTGGGCAGCAAAGGAAATGCCAAGGACAAGAAAAGGGAAACATATTTTTAAATATTTTCAAATCCAAGAAAAAGTAAAAAAATCTGTAGAATTACTTGCTGGATTTCACTACCCAAAAAGACACTAGGCAAACATGATTAAACAATTAATTCATAATCATATACAACATAATAGCGTGCAAAGAAACAACCAACATCAATCTAAGAGTGATTCTGTCAAACCAATCTGATTTCTTTTAATAACAAGTATCTTCTGTACTACACAGAAGAAGAGAGGAGGAGAAAGATATCTTGCTTAAATTCTGCAAGTATTTTTAGGAGAAGTATGGGGACTACACCATCCATGACAGCTTCCAATTGGGACTGACAGAAAAATAAGCCACAGCAGTTGTGTGCTCAGCGATGTTGTCTTACCTCTAAGGACTCCAGGCCTAATGAAATGAACATAAGGTGAATGCACTTTTCAGACAGCTGTGCTCTCAAAGCCTATTTATTTTTGTCATATTAGGGAGAGAATTTGGTAGAAGGGGGGAATGATCTGGCCTGTATCGAGTGCAATTTAATAATTTGATTCAGGATTTAGATGACTGACTAGAGAGGACACTTAAAGATCTGTCAAATAACATGAAGCTGGAAGTCCTTCCAAGCACTTCGGAATATGGAATTAGAGTTCAAAATAGCATTTTGGAGCGAGAGAAACAGTCTGAAGTGAACAGGGTTAAATTTAGTTCAAATAAGTACATCATTAGGAGGGAAATTTCCAATGCACTGACAAAAGATGAGGATAAAGTTAGAAGAGAAACAGAAAAAGATCTAGATTTCAGAAAAAAACACAAATTCATTGTGGGTCAACAATGGCAAACTACTGAAATAAAAGCAAATATCAAACACTTGCTCCATGTGTCTGAGAGAAATGGCAATGCGTACTTGAGACGAATGCAAGAAAAAGGAGGTGGTTATTCGTCTCTACCTGTGAAAAAGAAAAATGGAAAAAAGCTTTAGCTAGACTTTGTGTGCACTGCAGGACCTGAGACCCTTAGAAAGGTCTGTAATAGAGTAGGAACCCTGCACTTTCAGAAGATTTATTTTTTTTTATTTACCATTAGCTATCCTAGCTAATTTTAAAAGCTCTGTAACTGAGATTATCATCCAATAGTAAAACACATTGCACATAACCCTGCATACATTGTAACATAATGGTCATCCTAGTTAAATACAAAAACCAGGTTTGCTTCATAATAACTGTTAATTCTTCTCTGACTGCATCCTGAAAAAGTCATTCAAGGATTTCACCTGTGGGTGACTCCAGGTACTGTGGTTAGCCCAATGCTGGCAAAACATTGAGGGCTTTTACCCTTCCATTTAAATTCATTCATGTTCTAATATTTCTTAAATATCATCAACACCAGTTGAGGTGTTTGGAAAGAAATATTTTGACTATTTTAAAACTGGTACTAGACAGAACAAAAAATGAGGAGAACTTCTTTGGGCACTAAATATGAAAAATCAGCTTAGGGAGGTCCATCCTTCGAGTTCAGAACTACAGTAAGCTTTTTTCTTCAATGTGACTCACAAGTTTTGGTCTAAGTTTTGTAGCTAATTATAAAAACATGTTCTGTTTGCTCTCTCCATTTTCACTGCTGGTTTTGCATTGTCTGAACCATACAAAAGTATGCAGTGATGTCACCATATGTATCATGGACAAGAAAAAAAGATGAATACTCTATAAACACTCTTTGCTCTTAGAACATGTAGCCTAAACAAAGGGTTTCTTCCTCCTTGTTTCAGAGAAACATGGGAAGAATGAGAACTGAGAAACAAAATGAGGACATTGAGCATCAGGACACTTACATTTAACTTGCATTTGACATTAAGAAACACAGGAAAGTTAAGTTAGTGGTAAAAAGTGGGGAACCATAAAACTTAGGGGATAAAAATAATTTGTTTTGATGAAGGATTTTTGACACTGAGCAACTGATTTCTTAAAAAAATTCCTGACATGCTACATCACTGTATCCATTTTTCCTTATGGCAATCTTTTTCATAATCTATTAAAAAAGCCCCTTTTCTGACTTATTACTGCCTCCATCACCACACCCATTTCAAGATCTCTAATCAGATCAGCAATTCCAAACTCTAGGACATTTTTAACATGTGGAGTAATTTTAAATACCTAAAAACCCTCCTAAGCATTCTGTAACTTTTTAATACAGTGGCTTGATGCTGCATTTCTTGCCCAAATACAAATAGAAAACATTTTACTGGTAACTAGAATGATAATGGCCTGCACAGAGAAAATATTTTCAGAAAGTGACTGTCACTTCAGCACATAACAATACCCACTACACATGAATAACAACATCTGTCTGTGAGGGGTGATTTGCTAACCCATCTGGACCAAAAGACAGCCTGAATTCAGGACTGGGTTTCAAAGAGAGACCAGATGCAGAGGAGCCACGGTACTCTCTGGCTGTAGCTTCCCTACATGGCAACACAGAGGAAATGGATCCTCTTTGCCAGAGGGCAGAAAGGAAGTGAAATACTACAATTCTCAGGAAACAGCAAATTGCCACGTTTGCTGAGAACAGTTCTACACTGCAGGACAGCATCAGTTGATCGTTACAGATGAGCCCAAACAAACCACCTACAACTCTGTTGTCTCCAGTGAAATCCGTGAGTGCCTTTTTGGAGAGACAGCTGTCTGTACATCATAAATTTGTCCCTAGGATCAATTATCTTGAATTAAGGATAAAATGTGGGCTTAGGCTTTACTATTACTGCAATCATATAAAAAGCACACTTCCAAAATAAAAAGGAAATTAAAAAAAAACCGAAATTAAACAGAAAAAAAAGAGAGAATATCGGAGTAGGGAAGTAAAGACAAAAGAACAAAGAAAATGCCCACAAAGTCAAGACAAGAGAAGCAAGACAAAGTTGGAAGACAAGACAAAGACAGGATTAAAGAAGAAAATAGCTTACAACAGAAGGAAGATAGTACTTTGGAGAACTGCAAAGGGCAGAGTTGCAAAAACTCCAAAATGCTCTGAAAACTAGACATTGAGAGCTCTTAGTGTCATGCAATAGAATAAACATCCTTAATGCAGCATCAAGCAACACAGGGAGAAAGTGCACAATTGAGAGACAAAGGAAATGCAATAATAATAAAGATTAGGAAGTCAAGATATGAGCCTAACATGATAACTTATGATCTATTTCATATATATACGTATAGGACAACACATAAGATATACATACATATCTATTATGTCATGAATATATAAACATGATTGCATATAAAATGAGAGCAACAGGCAAACACAAAACACAGAAGAGAGAAGAGAACATGTGGGCATACAAGCTCTCTCTGTACAAAGCATGCCTCAGGAAAGGGAAAACTAATGTGTAACAAATTAACACAGAGGTTTTATTCAACCTTTTAACAAGACAGCCAGAAGAGAAAAGAGGGTTATTCAGTCCAAGGTGGAAGTCGATTAATTAAACCAGACAACATTGGACACATGGAATTAAACTCCTGCCCAGCTGAACCTGAGGGTCAAGCAGTCCCAGGGGCCCTTCAGCAGGGACAGCTGTCACAAAGGGAGGGATGTCCCCAGGGTGGATCCCTCGCCCAGGGAGACAAGAATTGCAGGTGGGTACCAGAGGAAAAGGAATGGCCAGCTGGGGGCAATGAAACTCCAGGAATCCTGGCTGATGCCAGAGCAAGAAAACAAATGTAGCTCCTCTGAAATTGCTTGCCTATCTGTCCATCATCCCCTTCCTATTCTTGTGTCCAACTCTACGATTCCTCTGGGTTTGCCACTGCCTTCCCCTCCACAGGAAAAACATTTGGAGTCTGTACTGTTTCCTCTCCCCATCACGCAAAGCATTTAAGGACTGCTATATTTAAAGACTGATCTGAAATAAAGATATCTGAACTGAAACACAACAGCTATCCTTGAATAAATCCATACGTGGAAATTTAATTCGCAGTAAGAATGCTGATGTTCTTATCTGTTTAATCTGTTTGAAGATATGAGAATAAGGATACCTGCATGTGGAATTTGGAAATACTCATTCAAATTCTTATTAATAGACACTTCTCAATATTGCCACACAGGCTATGAAGCTCCCTGTGCTACAAAGATACGAGATATACTTGTATAATCCCCCGTACATTCACTGGAAGGAAGAGGAAAGAAGATGAGGCCCAGAATAAAAAAGGACCTTCATTGTTTAGTAAAAAGGACCTTTATAATTTAGTCTTTCCCTCTGTAACATTTACTCTAACTTCAGCCATGTTGTTGAAGTGAAGCACACAATTGTTACCATTATAGCCTCTGAAATTAGAATTTATTTTCCCAGATTTTTCTAGAAAATTAATTTTTATTTACTCAAAAAAAAATGTTTACTTGAAGATTATCCACTTTAACTAAACTTTATATCTCTATATTTCTTTAAACTACACTGAAGAGCTCCACCATGCTGAAATCCAATAAATGACATACAGACAGGGTGTTTTTCTGAACCAGAACATGTACAGACAGCTCAAGTACAGAAATCTCACAGAAGAATAAATACAACGTTCAAATAACAGTGCATTCATTTGAAACAAATAGCACACAGACACTGTAATGTCTCAGTTTATAGCTGCCAACTTTGACACTTCAGATTTCATTCTCAGATCAACCCAGTGGCCCTACAGATGCAGTTTAGAGTGGACATGAAGCACCCATCATATTCAGGTAACACCTACTGCAAATGTAACCTGCACATGAACCTGCAAGCCCATTCCAAAACCTATTTTTTTTTTCCTTGACAACTATTTGTGAGCTTTTAGTCCCAAATGCCTCCTCCTACAGTGTTCCTGTTCCTAATTCTTAACTTCGTCTTTCAGTGATATGTGGTGTATCTTTTATTCACTGTCAGAAATTTTCTTGCTTAAGCT
Organism: Pseudopipra pipra; assembly: GCF_036250125.1. Classification (NCBI taxonomy): domain Eukaryota; kingdom Metazoa; phylum Chordata; class Aves; order Passeriformes; family Pipridae; genus Pseudopipra; species Pseudopipra pipra. The sequence goes on from NC_087559.1 coordinate 13,984,278, forward strand.
GAAGTATGTTCTTAGAATTCCGTAATTTCCCTTAATAACGCACTTCCTCGAGTAACCCTTTTCTGAAAGCATCGCTACAAGTAGATAATATATATAAGTATAAAACACAATTCAATGCATTTCTTAGGAAAGAGATGTACAGGAGGTCTCTGGACATCCAGAAAATGTTAGTACTGCAGGGGAGCTGCACATGGACTGCTAAGGTACTCTTCCTTTTATTTGTTCTCACAGTGCATACGGAGCCATTAGTCTCAGTCAGTTGTCCCACTCTCTCCTCATCCAGCTATTGATTATGTGGGGCCACTGTCAGAGGGAGATTAGGGCAGGGCTGACACTTCGCTGGCAAACGTTGAATAAGGACAAGACTCAAGCGATGCCAGTGCACTTGAAGGAAGCAGTCAGCTTGTACATTGAAAAGGATATCTTGCCTATTTATGCAGCCTGTATTCCTACCATTTGTTATGCACATCACTGACATGGGAGCTGCACCACATCCCCCAGCTGCCCTGGAACCAGCAGCTGAGCCCAGGAAAGCTTTCGACATGGGCAACTAGCCAGGGAATTGCAATCATTTATTTCAGACATCACTCTTTCTACCATCACTTGTTTTCTCAAAACCAGGTTATGGCAACATATTCCACACAGAAGAGTATCTGGACTCAGTTCAAAAGTACAAGACAATACATAATACAATTTCTACATTAACTTCAAAATGAAGGTTGAATCTTTCAATCCCAAATAATTTGAACAATGTCTATTTGATAGTCTCATCTGGATTACTCTGGTTGTAAAAGTGTTGAAGCTGCCTTGACCTTAATTTAAAAGAGCATCGCAACAGAGCATTTTCCATTAGAAACTCTTGTTCCACTATCTGCCCAAAATTGTCCAGAATCAATGATATTCATAAAAACATAATACAAGAACCATCATATTCTGGAGACTGAGCAAAGTGAGTCCCTCAAACAATCACAGACAAGAAAAGAGTTTGCTGTTCTGCTGGCAACCTAATATTAGGTTAGCTATTTTATGCAAGGATGCCCAAGGCATTTGACTATTACCTATATAATAAAAATGTAATAACAAATTTATAGGAGCCCAAATAATTGGATAGGTGAATTCACTGACATTTTGCCTCAGGAGATACTGGTTGAATTTTACATCACTCAGAAAACTGACACCCAGACAATAAAGAATAACGCAGGGATCTGGGATTCAAAGACCTGAAATCTGCTCCTTTCTCTGCCAGTAATGTACAGAAAGTGTCTGCACATGTCTGACTAATATCTTATTCACAGTGTGACTGCAGAAAATGAAGAGCAAATTTTCCCATTCAGGACTGGTTTTTCATATGCATACACTTCATTATTAGACACCAGAGAAAAAAAGAATAATACGAAAAAAGAGAATTTGTTTGTGTCTACCAGGAACATTTGTGACCATCAGAGCAGCATGTTAATATGAACATATGCCAGTTTGACATTACAAAAGAGAGATGTATGATAAAAAGTAGTTGGTGTTATATCTGGCTTACTCTATGATACCATTGTTCCACCTTCATGCATGTTAAATAAAGCCAAAATAACAGCTTAGGAGTTCTTAAAATTATTCTTTTAAAACCACGATTTTAAAATTAAGATGCTACCATTCTTCACAGCGCAATTAAAGAACACAGTTTCACTGGAAAGGATTTAAGGAAATGAAAATACCCAAGGAGAAAAGCACTTCAGAGTCTGAATTTTAGTCTGATAACAGAACTCAGTACTGACCAGTAAACCTATATGTGAATTTGCTGTAGGAAAATTCAAATTGTTCTCTGTTCTATTGTTTTGCCACCTATTTTAAGCAAACAGTCATGGCTTCATGTTACTTTCTTGCTGAAATTTGTTTCAGTGCCAATAACTTATGTGGTAAATCTTATTTCCATTGAATTTAATACATCTGCTTTAGACTTTAAGTTGTCTAACAAGGCAGAATTGAGCTTATCCTCTGATTGCATAAATCTTTCGTATTTTTTTGCAACATCTTAAAAGGAAAATCCTCTAATGCACTCTACTTTGCCCACATGCTTCAGCCTTTTGTTTATTTCCAGAATCTCAAAGCAAAATGTGGATTTTATCCTGCTAATCACTTTGCAACTTTGTTTCTGTCCAGTCCATTCTACTTAAATTGTTACCTCTAATTTTACCTCCAATTTTATTCTCTTCATCTTTGTTTTTGCATGAGCTCTATTGTTTCATCTTGCTAAAGATTTTTTTTTCCACTGAGGTAATTCTTCTCTGTTGACATTTCTGAAATCTGTGCCAATGAACCCTCACTAGAACTACTTATCTGTTTAAGTGCTTGTTGTGCTGACCTGGATGGCACAACACAACATTTCACAAAAAAAAACCAAAGTCCTAAAGAGGAAAATCACAACAGTACAATATGTCTCACACCAGAAAACTAGTCAAATGCCCTAAGGTCTTTTAGGAATAAAATTCAAAGTCAAAATTACAATTCTCAAAAAAAAAAGCCTGTTTCCAAAAGATAACCCAAAGTAAGATAGTAAAAATTTAAATTATGTTGATGGCATAAAGCAGAACAAGCAATAATTTTTCAAGTGTACATTTCATCTCAAATTTTACTTTATTTCTTCAGGATTAAAACCATCACTACTATTCCAGACAGCCAATTTCTCCCATCTAGAAAACCATGTACTATTTCCATACTAAAAATATCCATTGGTCAAATCTCTAACTTACCAAGGTGCCACTAAATCCAGAGCCACTTTACAAGCAAAATGTGTAACAGCTAATTTTTATTCCAGATTTACTGTTTGATAAAACTACTGAAACATGGGAATTGTTTGTCTGCAAAGGATTGAGAAAATAATGTGTCTATTCTCGGTTTTCCTTTGTCAGTGTCTGTCTCTTTCTTTCAATAATAAGCCCTTTTTAAACTTTAATTTTGTTTAGGAGTTTGGGAATCTGAATGGCAAAATAGTATTTCTAGTAAGGATTACAGTTCAACCATGACATTCTGTCAAGGTTTATTTATTATATTAAAAGGATTCAAAATGTGTTTGAATAAATTAAACAAACTGTGTCTGATCTGAAACTGAAAGAAAAGCTACATCACCACATCTCCTTACAGTCTCTAATTAGCAGGGGAGAAGAATGAATTTCAAATGCTCAACCAATTCAAAAGCTACATGGTTGAAAAGAAATGAACTGCTGAAGACCTAGGAGACTCTGTTTTAATGTTGATTCCCCACCAAGAACTCACCGTGTGGATAAAACTTCAGAATCTCTTGTGACTAAAATGTTTAGGTTACGTCTTAACTTACAAACATGCATTTTAAAGCATCCTGTCCTAAAAGATTTAATTGATCTGTCCCCTGTCCAAACAGCAGAACCCACTTTCTTGCATACTTTGGCACAGGTTGGGGGTGCTAAAACGGTACCTTTCATGCTCCTCTCCTCAATCAACACATAACCTATTATAAACATCTCAAAGTCCAGCCTGGCAGTTATCCCAAATGCTCCAATCAAAGAGATTTTGTTCAGGTTTATCCATTCAGTGTCAGGTTTGTTTTTATTATCTTTAATGGTGATTTTTGTCTCTAGTAGCTGTAGAGACCTCAGAATCAAGTGGGCCGCTAACGTAAACTTCATAGCCAACTATTTATGAATTTCCATACTACACTAAAATTTGTATGCAAAATTTTGGCTTCACTGACCTGCATGTGCCATTTCATTTACAACAGGACAGACACTCCAGATATCACCCATTCAAGTGGGGTATGAAGAAGTTAAATAAAATGAACTTATGCAGACAGAATTGCAAAAAAAAAATGTGCAAATTTGGTGGGTTTATTCATCCCTCCATTTAAAAAAGCCAAGATATGCAAAAACTGTAAGGTTCTCAGCAGGCTGTTGGTCCAAAATAAAAAGCAGGAATAGAATCCAGAAGATCTCATTTCTAAGCCATGATCTTCAATGCCCTTTATTTGTTCAAATATACTGTGTTTTAAGCGTAGAACAGATTTCATGTATACAGTGTTTGCAAACAGTGATCCTCATGCAAAAATTTACTAAAGACAACATCTGGGTCAAGCCAGGGAGTAGAACATACAGAAGTAAATGGTGTGAGTTTTTCAGGAATAAAATTCCTCAAACAAACTCTCCTGACAACTTTTACTGGACTTTACAAGGCAGAACACAGTCACAATATATCACAGGGGAACTTGAATGAGAATTTTCTCTAAATATCTACAGATTGTGGCTCCAGGCTTCTGAATAAACCTTAGGAAAATATGTGGATAAATCTCCACAGAATCTTTGGCAGGAAACAAATTAAAAGAACACAAAGAAAGCTGGAAAAGTTTCTGTGAGGTAGAAACTAATTTTCTAGTTGGCAACTACATATATTACATCAAGTTATTATTCCAAATAACCAACAGTGCTGCTTGTTTTAGAGGCAGAGTCTTTATACCAGAATTCATAAACTCAGGCCCTGAGGTCTTGCACAGATACAGAAAAGTATTTCATCTGATGTCCTGGAATTTTTCCACTGCCTTCAGATGCACTGTACAAACCCAAATTCACCACTCAGGCCTTCCTATGTGTTCATCCAGAAGGTTTTTCAGGCACAGTGTAAGGCTATTGAGCTACCACTTTTTTCAGCAAAAATTCAGGGTGCCCCGGGAACTTTTAATGATAAAAGTGTGTTTTCTGGCACTCACTGCCTGGTTTGACAATTCTCATCTGTCCTCATGGTCATGTTGTGCAGTTATCATTAGGCAGACAAAGGTATGAGGTGCCTCATGGAGTCTAATAAATAAAATCACAATATCAAATGACATCAGAATCATCAGATACCACCACTGTCATACTACAAAACTATCAGATTGCTGCACTACTATATACGCCTGTTGTGTGCCTGGTTTTTCACCATCTTTCTAAAAGTTAGACAGAAATACTACATGTTCATTCTGCTTTTATGATTTCCAGCAAAGAACATGCAAAGAAGGGATTTAAGCTGGCCTCAGATATTCCATATGCCTGGCATCTGGTGAAACAGAAAAAGATCCCAGATCCTGCATCAGCTTCTGATGCAATCCCCATCCGGAGGGGATACAGTTTCCAGTGCCTTCATCCCATCATGAGGTCAAAATTCTAGTGATACACTTCTCATTTCTAATGAGAAATTCATAGTCTCCTGACACACAACTTTGTCCAAAAGGTTCATTAATGTCACAATATTATTTTTAAAAGATATTTAATGTGGGAGATGGAAATAGTTTCACCTATCACTACCCTGTAGTCTTGAGTATGTGATGCCAGATTTGATTTTTAGGCATCTTGAGCTCAAATAAAATTTAGGCAGTTCGTGAGGGCAGTGAGGTTAAAAGGTGTCAGGACTTAGGGAAACCTTTTCACAGAAGCAGCAAATTCTAATACAAGTATCCAGACAAGGTCACAAATTAAAATGCTTTTCACAGAAGACTCTCTCAGAAAATTCCCAGTGCATAAAGTTAAGCATATACTTAAGCCTTTTCACATCACAGCTGCATCTTGACATAAAACAGAAACAATGTCAAAAGATAAATAAAAGGAAAGTTATAACTGCAGCAATTGTACTTGTTTTTTTATATAATATATGCCTCATAACAGTTGTTAATAATCATGAGTAACTAACAAACAGTAATTGCATTTCTCTCCGAATTACTCACTAATTAATTGAATTTACTGTGGACATCAATATGTGAACACTGGGTAATCTTCCATTGACTGCAGCAATGTAGTGGTATCTTTTAAGATATATTCACCTCATTTTGGATTATTGAGCCATAATTTTTTAATAACATCTACCATAAAGGGTTCTTAATTTCTGAACAATTCCTTTAAAGCAAAACACATATGCAAATATTTAATAAATACTTAAGTACAACCTGTAACTAATATGAATAAAAAGAAATTAAAAACCAAATATGTAAAAGTCTCATGGAAAGATAAAGAGCCACAAAATATTTTTAATTTTTTTTTTGTAACTCTATAGAAGAAAGATTTTGAAGTACACCAAAAAAAAAAAGCAAAAAAAAAGAAAATATGATTTGAAGGCTGAGGAAAGGCTTAGGACCTTAGGACCACCATGCATTAAACCTACAAATGTTAAACATCACCTGCCTTTACAGTCTAGAACTCTTCTCACTACTCTGCAAATCCCCTTCACATCTTCATCGTACATGCTCAATGTGACAAAATACTATTTGCTCCATAGACAGTATTTACCTGATGATCAATTTAGAGAATTAGTTAAAACTACTTTGTATTGAATCACAAGAACATCACTTTTGGAAAATCTCCTAACTACTTTTTTTAATTAACACATAAATCTTCTGTAATAGACTTTTTAAACAGGCTCTTGTTCATGTATTTCAGGGATCCACTACAAAAATTAGGTTCTCCCTCCACCCTTTATGAACAAAGTTCTTGCAGGATAAAGCTTCCCATCAACAACTGATAAGTACTAAACCAGGCAACTTCTTCTCCCTTCAAAATGTCAAACATGAATGTAAAGCTGGAGCTCTACATTAGTATACCAGTGAAAAAAATCTGATCTTTTATATGCAGTTTGTGCTATTTGCTTTTCCTCTGCCCTATGCAAGTTTGCATTATTTTCATTTGTTATCAAGGGAGCAATGACCCCTATGAATTTTTCACTTACTGTGATAGTATCATGGCCATGCACCATACATATACTTTGTAGATTACAGACATTTTGAAAGGTTTTCTCCACCAAAATAGAAATAAACTGTCCAGTGGGGCAGCAGACCATAAAATCCCAATCTGGAGTAGGTGCAGTTTTCTAAATGATGACAGAGAAACAGAACCTGGAAATTATATGGTGCAATATCACAGCACTTACAGTAGCTAGTGGAGACTATGCAATCAATATCCTGACAGTTGGCATGCTCAAGGCTGCTGGGGGAACACAGTGTGCTGACTAGAGAGCATTAAAAGGTATTCCTTCATTGATCATCAAATGTGTGACAGTCTCAAGTCTTGCTTGTTAGAGTTTACACTGTTCACTGATATCAGCTCAGACTGGACTGAGGTAACACACAGGAACAGACAGTAAATCAGCTGGAGAGAGCAGTAGTGTGTGGCTCCAGCAGAGCCACACTGCATGCAAAAGGAGTGAGACATTTGCCTGTTCTGGGATCCTCCGTTACTAATATAAATAAATAAAATACATAAACCCTCAAAATCTAAAAAATTAGGTAAAAGTAAGTCAAGAAATGTCAAAATACTGAAAACTGAAGGAATACACTCATAAAGCCTTTAAAGTCCCTCAGAATTACTATCACTACCCTGCGTGTTTTCAACAGAAGTCACCTGCCCCTTTGTCATCTGCCTACTACGACTACCTTCTCCTAAAGTCAAAAGTCAACCTAACAATCAAGAAAGAGCCAGAGCATATTTATGCTTCAGGCAGAGTAGAGGGAGTTGCACATTAGCAGAAACACTCTAGTACTTTTTAATTGAGCAAGGTCAAAGCACAGTAATAGCAAAGACACTGGTAGAAGTGTTAATGCAGAGCAGCTGAGTCAGAGTCCCCACGGGATTTGTACCAGCTCTTCAATGCCTGATGCAACACAGGCAGCTCTGCCAGGGAAGGAGGCTTTTAACCTACCCTGCCTGTCTGCAATGTTGCCATTTGCTTGTACCCTCACAAAGCACCACAAGTTCTCTCCTAAACATCAAAAATGTCATGCCATGCCACAAGGATTTTAAGTGGCATTGTTACCACAACAGGGAAGCAAATAATAAAGTTAAATATGTGACTTTTAGCTGCAACAGTTGTGTGGGGGGTTAGAAGAGCACTTGGCTTGCTCAGGTAGGACAGCTGTTCAGCAGGATTCCTCCATAACCACAGCTATCCCAAGGGAATGGCACATCTCATGAGTATCCTCTCTGCTCTCTGCTTTTGTAACAGCCACTACAGAAACATCTTTGTGCCTGTGCCGAATCATTTCGTCCTGAACAGAGATTACCAGTGTTAAAGGGGTTCCACTGGACTGCAGGGTTCAGCCAACTTTAAGACCAAACAACACACTTAAGTACAAATAGTTACAAGAAGTTACTTATGAGTAATGCATTTACTTAATCAGCCATACTGTCTTCTGGAGAGTTTTCTTTGTTCTATAACCAAAATTGTGGTCATGTTGTATATTTACCTGTATTACTATTGTGTAGTCATTACAAATAAAATGCGATCCTGGCCATATTACCAGTTCATGAATTTTAAACAAATTATTCCACCTCTCTGCAATGTATTTTCTCTATCCATAAATGATAAATAAATAAAAATTATTTTGAGGACTTCAGACACAAACATTCCATGAAAGTGAACTGTCAGTCATTATTATCACTATGATCTGGTCAACTGTGAAAATTTCAAAGGAATCGAAACATTTAGAAGATATTTTAGAATATTTACAAGATGTATTTTATTAATTTTATCATAAGAGCCTAGAGAGAAAAATGTTTCTGATAAAAAATGCACAAAACTTCAGTTGTACCAGGAACATAACTTTTAATTGATCAATTCCAGTGCTCTTTTAAAAAGATAATTTTCTATGTGACACTGAGAATCAGAGAATTTCATTTTAGTCGCAATTTTGACATCCCTATTAAAATTTGAAGCATTTGACTTTTACCATAGATATGCCCTCAAAATATGTTTCTCTTTTAATGACTGCATATATATAAAGGAGACAAAAATCAGAAACATGACAAAGAATGATGGTAAGCCAAATAAAACATGTGTTGGTCCTGAATATAATTGTAAGATTATAAACTAATGAAGAACACATACGAATTGAAAAATTCTTTGACAGTGAGCAGTGTTCCAACTGCTGTACAGAACAGTGGTATTCTGCAGTCAAAGGCAGCAAGGAGCTTGTCCTTTCAACTTTGAGCACCTCCCTCATGAAGCTAAATAAATTTAGGCTAATACAGAAACAGCTCCAGTGTGACACTTCAAACCAGGCTACTGACCAGAATATGCTGCTTTTTGACTAGTTGTAAACCTTGTATCCTTTTGCTGTATGTGACAACAAAAACTCTACTACAGGAATTAAAAGCGTCACTTTAATTTAGGAACAACACAAAGGTATTAGAGAAACAAATCAATTATTTCGGCTACTGTGGAGAACTAGAGCTTTTTTAACATGTTTAAAATCTAAAAAGAAGATGGATTATATTGTCTCACTAAACATCAGCTTCTTCTAAACAGAATCCTCAAAATATTACTGGAAGGACTGGGGATTCTTAACAAACTTTTCATCAGAAAATACAGCAACAGAGTCAAAAGATTATGAAAACAGATAAATTTTGCTCCATTCTATTCTTTCTGTAAGACAGCCATCCCCCCTCAAGAGCTTCAAAGGCAAGCTGGGTTGTGACTCATCCTTAAGTCTACCCCAAGTCCCCAGAACTTCTGTGTGTCAAAATTTAACTCATCCCTTTCTTGAACTCGTAATAGAAGACACCATTGAAAATAATTTAGATATTCCCTCTGGTACTTCATTTGTTGAGTTTCTGGTAACTTATTTTTTATTTCGCTTATATCTACCTCAGTCTCCAGTGAGACCAGAATGAACAGATTGATAAATTCTCATTTTCAGTAGATGGCAGATCAAAGTTACAGTAATACATTATGGATGTAACTTTCTACAGAAATTATGCAATGAAACATGACAATGTTAAAGTAAATGTAATACTATAGGTTACCATTCTTTGCCTCAGTACAGCATTGCATGGAAAATGATGCTATTAAATCTACAGCATTACATAAAGGCTTGTTTATTTTATCAATGAAGAAATGTGATTTGCCAACATAGGAAAAATGTTTTTCCCCTATTCACTTAAGCTCAATTTTGTTCCTACTAAGAAAAACTGCAGGTAAGAATATGAAAATATATGAATCTGCAAATACAAAATATGTGAATCTAGCCTCCTCTATTGCCAAAAGGAGGAAGAGAGAAGTAAAAAAAAATCTCTTTCAGTTCTATGACAATCACTCCAGCTAACTCTGAGACAAAGGTAAGTATTCAAGTAGGTTTTCCTTGAAGAACTACAAATTTGTGCTACTCTGTGGAATAAGTCCTTTACACATTATCAATCCTTTACTTACACAAAGTTCTTTACAAATAACGGCTAATCAGTAAAAAACACTAATTAGCAATTTCTAACAAATTGCTACAAATAGTAACTTAGCAATTGCCAGCTAATGCCATTTTCTTTAAATAATTCTCTAGTTTAGAGATGAAAAAACCAGATGCTGATGGCTTGCTTTCCATCAGGATGAAGTGAAGTCTGGCCATAGTAAAATGGAGAATAGACAGAAGGGAGCTATTTTAAGCTGTTGGCACTGATAATATTATTGTTGCAAACCTCATGCTTATTAAGAAACATACAAAAAGGAGCTGTGCTCTCTCACATCTCCCTCACCAAACTGTCAAAACTTTACGTGGTCTCCCAGGTTTTTTTGCTCATACTTTGTTTCACATGGAAAGTGACAAAAACCTTGTTTTCAAGCACCACTTTTGCTCTCCTGGACTCAGTGCAGGGGCAGCACACACAGGGCATACAGTGCACTGATTTTCCAAGAGTCACATACCTCCAAATAAAAATAAAAGCCCCTTTTTTAAATGCATCTTCCTCTATGTTTCTTGCCTTTTCTCTTGTTAATACTGCACAGATGTGACAGCTTGAGTGGAATTCCTTCCTGGATCTCTCATCAGTCAACAAAGTGATGACTATATGTTCAATCCTTCCCTTATAGTCATGATGACTCTCTTATTCCCTTTTTTGGATTCTGCTCTCCTCTTTTCACATTTCAACACTTCTCTTTCAACTTTTGTTGCACTCAGTTGATTTCTAGTACATCTAATGGCATGCATATATATTAATATATATAAAATATATATTAATTTTAATACCCAGCTTCCTACACAGTAGATTGAGATAAACCCCAAACCAGACCAGAGGTCAAAGAAACTTCGAATATTCAAACACATATACATTATTAAAACAACATGTGAGGAGGTATGGGATTTTTCTCTATAGTCTGATGCTTTTGCAAAAGGAATGGAAACACACTGCTGTCAATTAATACATTATGTTCTAAAAAATTCTAAATTATGCAGAAATTCTAAAGTTGCAGAAACTCAAAACATTTACAGTTGAAAATACATCAGGATCATAATTCTATGCCACGAAAAGAAAGATTTTTGTTTCATTCGACTTACAAGAGAAAGATGCAAGAATAAGATTTCCCTCTCTGAATTAACAATTGCTTTTCAAAGGTACCTAAAGGTCCACACAGGTGACACTGTGACTCTCAAAACCATCCACTGTGTAAAACTCCTGAGAGCTTTTGATAATGCCACTAAATGCACATAAAAAGACTAATTACTCACTGTACAGAACTGTGAACACATTAAGCATTCATAATTCCTAAAGACCAGCATAACTGTTCTGCACAGTTCTGCTGGGAAAGACTGTCCATGGGTAACTAGCACAGGCACGTTATCCCACAGTTCCAACAGGTCAGTGAGGAATGCTCCTCTCACTCCCACTCCTTTCTGATGCAGCAAGAGGGAAGTGAGCTTAATTTGGAAAAAGGAATAGGGGTGAGTCAACACTGTTTCATAGCCTTATCAGTGTACTTTTTGATTCTGATTCCTAAATGGACACTGAGATTCCTAAACCATGTTAAAAAGCTGATCAAAACTTAAAGCAGTAAGATGCAGCTGTTGACATCTCCATTATACAACAGCGATATCACCCAGCATTCTTCTACAGCTTGGAGTGAAGCTTTGCATACTTGACAAATCATACACAAAAATTCAATTATTCACTTTCTTTCAAGACTCTCCCTTGCCCATTGGGAACACACTTTTTGGTTAAATCTGTGCTCTAAATTCAAAAGCCAGCCAAACGCAATAGAAATCCGTTCAAAATGTAAGATAAGACTATACACTAAGAACCAGCAACTTGTTATCTATTTCCAGACCCAAACTGCATAGCAGTGCTCAATAGCCCTGTTTAAGGCCTTCACACTGCTCAGTGGCACTTCAGCAGGCTGACATCTCTAAGTGCTACCACTTCTGTAGGCACCCTCAGTTCCAAAACTTGAGGAAAATGGAAAGAGTTCGAGGACTTTCCTATTTAGGCATTTCTTCACAAGCCTTACAGATGGAAGGTAAAAGACAATGCTCTTATGTGAAGCGATCTGATATAACAAGGATGCTGTATTCATGTGTATTATTTCACAGCCAGTGTACTGTATTTGAAGCCTCTGGCACTGGTTCCTCCTCTATTTTGTTTTATGATTGCAGCCAGTCCCAGTGCTGAATTAAATGTCTGTTTCTCACAGAGGATGTAATCCAAAAGAAATTGGAGCCAAATTACTGATTTATAACAAAAACTGACTAAAGTGCAAGACTTTTTGGGCATAAATTTTTCCCCTAACTTACATAAGATGAGAGGGTACTCCTTAAAAAGAGAAACATCAACAGAATGCTGTAAGAGTCTTGCTCTCTACCAAGTGCAGTGACTTTACAAATGCTCACCTGAGCTAACAAGAAAAGGAGATGGCAAGTCTCCACTTTCATTTAATATGAAGTAATCCAATAATGTTTCCAACATATTCTGATGTGGGAGGAGAAATGACAGAACTTGCACATCTGTTATTGCAGATACTTTTACATTCTTGAGAGGACCTGCCTTGGCTGCATCTCTGAGTATTTTCACTTCAGTCCCAAGGGAAACATTACCCATTTAAAGGTCAAATAAAAGAGAGGCTAACGAAGTTTATATTCTAGCACGATCTTTTTTATGTACATACCCTTATTTATTGCTCAACTTAAGTTTTCACTTTAGCATACATCACTCATGATGATCACGAAGGTCTATAAATGAAAAGCAAACAAAACATCAAAAAAACCCCAAAAAGAGTCTGGTAAAAAATTGTTGGATCAAAAAAAACCACACAAGAGAACAGATGTAAAAAACCACACAAAGTATGTCCGTATAGGTAACAAGAGCAATTATACTTCTACTGATTAAATGAATGCTTTAATTAAATAATGGTGAGATGTGCAGTCATCTCTTTTAACCAATTAAAAAAAAAAAGAAAGCTTTGTGAGTGTTACGTAACAGAAAATCAAATCAACTATGAACATTAACATCTTAATATGCATGCAAAGTAACTTATTAATAGATTAAAATTTTTAAAAGCTGTTCTAATTAGATGCAGCAGTAAGCCCTCTGATATGCAAGCAGTGTATTTGCCATAGTGTATTAACTTCTGTTAACATTATTTGAATATATGCTTTGAACTAGATTTTATGAGCATCAGTTCTGCAGAAAGCTTGCTTTTAGGAATATTCTTCTAACTTACTATTTTTGTCTAATAGTAATTGCCAAGGAAACTTTTCTAGCTGAATACCACAGTACAAGACATGCATCATCTATCTTCCTTTTTATTCCTTTTTATTTCAGTTTTCTTTGCAGAATTGCTCTACTGATCAGCCAACTTATCCAAGAAATCCTTCACCTATGTGAGGTCATATTCAAATGACAGCTCAGAGAACACATGGCCAGACAGAAATGGGAAATAAACCACTTGGATTCTTTCAGAAATTTGTTAAAATAGGGTGGTAGGATCAAAACCTAAAACAGCAGGCCTTGCAGAGAATCAAATCTGCTCTAACCAGCAAGCATAACCCCTAAAACACCTACAAACAGCAGGTGGACCTGATGATGTAAACCTGTCCTGATCATAAGTAAAGATACCTCATCATGTAAAAATAGTTTTCACTACCAAGAACCACTGAACAAGATCACCTCGTGGCTTTCCAGAGCTAGAAGTCAGCTTCCATCTGCTGTCCACCCCCACTGGCATCTTCACAGTTTTGGCTGGTGGTCACAGCCCTGTTTTTTTTCAAAAACTAAAATCAAAGCACAGTACACAATTGAATTCAGTCTAATTCTTCTCCATCCACACAACTGCATCATCATTCAAATAATGGAGGAGAGGGGACACACAGTATATTTGCAATAGGGGCACAACATTTCACTGCAAAAGACATTTTGCCTCATTTTGAAGTCTTTTCCATCTCCGTGCTGGCATAAAGGAAGCAAAAGCCTCCTACCTGTAATATCTTACTCAGTTGTGGATAAATGGTAATACCAAGGGATTTATTTAATGGTCCATGAATTTGGACAAGTTTTCAGCATTTTTAAAAATACGTCTTGGGATGAAATGATTTTTAAAAGTCATAAAACATCTCTTTAACTTGACAAAATATATAAAAGAAATCCAGAAAAAAATGCAGTAAAAAGAGAAAAAAATCCAATACAATCCAAATCTCACTCCAGAGAAATTATAGAAGTAGCGTCATATACTAATAACTAATGATTTGCGCAGTATTCAAAGTCCAAAATTCAATTTACAAATTTATTGGAACATTTCTGCATTACAAGGCTACCAAATTTACACCCATCTCAAGGATTCTGTATTTCATCAGAGAGCATGTATTAAGAGACAGTGAAAAAAACTTCATATTTTTCATTCTTAGAAGAAGCAGATGCAAACAAGTTCAGGTTTTTGCAAGCAAATACAAGTTATTGAACTGTAAGCAGAGCAAAAAATGTACTTATAAAGATAATTAAACAGGGAAAGGGAGAAATATTTTTAGGTTGCCAATAATTCAAATTAATCACAATTTGATCTTAGCTTAATTACAATTACCGCTCCCCCTATTACTGATTTTCCTTCCAGCTGGAAAGTAAAATTGATTGAAGCTACAGTGGTTTTTCAGATGTCTTAAGTACACCATAATGTAAGAATATATATTAAAAAGAACTCCTGCCAACACACAGTTCTGAACACACAGCAGTTTCTCCATGATCTAGTATGATTAACCTGATGTCCTCAAACCATGTTTAGCACTTGTGTTATACCAATGCAAGTTTTAATTGCCCTTTTCCACACAGTATTTGTTGCTAAGGGAATGGTGACATCCTGATCTCCTGAAGATGAGTGGAATGGTTTTCCTGCCAGCAGGCACTTTAAATAGGATATACAAAAATACACTGCATAGATTTCCAAACATTCTTACGGTGAGAGTTTTGTTAGACATCCACTTTCTAACTTGGAATAAATACCGCTAATAA
This sequence comes from Pseudopipra pipra, assembly GCF_036250125.1. Taxonomy (NCBI): domain Eukaryota; kingdom Metazoa; phylum Chordata; class Aves; order Passeriformes; family Pipridae; genus Pseudopipra; species Pseudopipra pipra. The sequence goes on from NC_087559.1 coordinate 13,999,511, forward strand.
AGACCCACTTAAACCAATGCATATTTTAAACAACTAAAATATTAGGACTAAGATTTCATAACAGAGATTAGTATGGTATAAACCTCTTCCAGAAGGTCATATGGTATAAATCCTACTAATTTAAATGGAAATATTATCTTTGAACTGAAAAGCAATTTGGCTCATGAAGCCAGTGTACACTGAAGTTAGTATGTGAATCTAGCCTAGCATTTCCTACTACTGCACAGCAGCATTTGAGGCATGTTACCAAACAGATACAGCCCAGAAAAATCAGATTTGAGTGTCTCATTAGCCTAATATCTGAGAGCACCATACTGGCACACTGACAGTTGTTTTTGACTGCACCTGGTTGAGCCTTGGGATATGTCTCACGTATCTCTTCTGAGGTATAAAGATGACTCTCAGTCAGCTGTGGAAAATCTTGCTTGTCTGCCAGGCAAAATTTTGTAAAGTTACTGTGTTTGGGGATAATACAAAAGTTAACCTTCCTGACAAGTTGTCCACCTTCAACCCAGGCTGAATTCACATCCTAAACCAGAAGGTTCTGTATGTCAGCCTAGAAAGAGAGGATCAACCCTGGAACCCAAGTATGCTATACTCAGGATCAATTATACTTGTTGTTAATAGGATGGAAATTGGGAATGAAAAGCAATTGAGGAAGTTACCTGGAAAACCAGCCTTAGACAAAGACCACTCAGAGGGAAGAAACAGTTAGAGCTGCACAACTCTATTGGGTTAGTGTTAAAGGATCATGTTTAAAATTTTAAAATACAAATTTTATGACTCTGCAAGCTCTGTACTACTTTGAAGGAGCTCATCGAGTTAAATTAGTTTTTAAAGGGTATGGGTAAACAGGAGTTAATCAAGATACACAAAATGGAAGGACACAATCCACAGTTAAACACTTATGAATGGAACACAAATGGGAGACAAATAAAGCTTTAATGAGCTTTAGCATTTCATGTTTCTCCTCCATTTGAGTAAGAGCAGAGAAATGCAGCTATTCATATGCAAAGTGTATTAATTGATAAACAACTGAAACCTGAGGAGGATGTCCTAATCACCCCTACTGGTACTGTTCCTTCACTTTCTACAAATGATGAAAATATTTCTTGGAGAGCACACCTCCCAGTCTTCTACTTTCGAGGTATATTTCATATCATTAAAGTATATCCAGGCACACATTTCCTCATGATTCCTCTCTTTTTCTCTTGATGTAACCCAACAAATTATTAATTTGTTAACTAAAAAATACTAATTTAATAAAACTAAAACAGCTCTAGCAGGAAAGACAGAGCAAACATGATACTTGTGTCATGTCTAGACCACATTATAACTGGTTTAGAATCAGAGACTTTCAGTTTAAAACACCCAGGACAGAAACCAGTCCCAACAGTAATCTAAAAAAAGTGAGTTTCTCTCCCATGCAAGACTTTCATGTACTCCTGCAAACACTTTCAGCTTTGACTAATTTTACTCTACCATTTCTTAATTACTTCATTAGGCAACTCCCAAACAGTTCTTTTAACATAGCTGAAAATATATCTCTCAGTACCGAAAAAAATAAGGATTCTATTTTTACTTGTAGGTCTTACAGCATAAACCATCTTAATGCAACAGCCACACATAACATTTTCTTAAGTCAACATGGATATTATTAACCTTACCAGCAGACAATTTTTCTTTTCAAAATCTGTCATGAGTAACAACATAATCTAAAAGCTAAAGGACATCCATTATACCTTAAACAGACTCACAAATTATGATGCATTATTTGTACAGCAGACAAAGATGCTCTTCAGCTGCTAGATTTCTTCCAACTTTTATATCATATATTTAAGTTTGAAAATGTACTCCTCAAAATGCAAGTGTACTCATTAATCCAGGATTATGAATGGGTAAAGTTGGGCCTCAAATGTCACTGCAAAGAAATGTGATTTAAGTCAAGTGAAAGCAAGATCAAGTGAGAGTCAGTGTCACTTCCACTAGAAGAATCTTCACCACACAATGACATGGTTTTAATTTTCTTGTTTCCCTGTTGCCAAGCTGTATATTTCCTCCCACATGTACTTTATTCATAAAACTAAAAATAATATATGTAATAAACACAGAAAGAAGCAAACATGAAAAGTCTGTGGTAATAATCAAGTTATTTATACTGAACGCATTTTGTTTTATTATTACACAACCTAAAACATGCTGCCCCACCCTCTTCTTTTTTTTTTTTTCTTTTTCCCTGCCATTCTTTCTCTAAATCAAAATAATACTTAAAGGAGGAAGGATATCAAAGGAAAAATTCTCAGAAAACTTTCCCTAAACATTTTTTTATGATACTGAGTGGAATACACGTATTTATCTCTGCATTAGAAAGGGGCTTACCTACATATCAACACAAGTTTTCCAATAAGCACTATGGCTTTTAACCCGGAAAACTGTTACAATTACAGGTAAAACATATGGCAGTAGTTCTGCCAAAATGTACAGTGGGTTTTGCTACTGAACTAAAAGAATCTTTACAACAATCAGGACTCCCCTCCCTCCCCCCCTGTTCCTTTGCATCTACCCTGGAAATTCCACTGACATGAATCCATTAGCTCAGCTTATTTTCTCAATGGGAACTGTCAGACCAACAACCCGGCTGCTACCCTCCACCTTCTGCTGACTCTGGCTCTCCTCTGACCCTCTCACTGAGATGAGTTCAGTGCTCTACAGTCCTCATTTCTTATGGTGGGGTTGATTATCAGCCTGTTCATTCATCTGAACTTGCTCTCTGCAGGCAGAGCCAGCTCAGGAACTGGCACTGGAAGGGAGTGGGAGGAAGGGAAGGGATGTCCCTTCAGCAGCAGCAGAATGCATTAGGATGCACAGGGAGCTGTCACCTCCTGTTTGTCATCTCACCACTCCCTGCTGATGGTGACAATGATTGTCCTGGTCTGGGGGCACCTGCATCTGGTCACAGCTTTCCCTGTGCTGCTAGAGCAGGATGGTGTGTGCACCTCTGGGTGGGAAGGGGGATAAATTCGGTCCACTGGACTGTCTCTCTCTGTGCTCCTTCCTGACCCCAGGCTCTTCTGGGATGGAGAATGTCAGGGCTTGAACAAGTGACCCCAGGGCTGTAGTGCCACCAGTCTGCTCTGGCTGCTGACACACAGCTCCTGGGGGCACTGGCCCACAGGCTGCTTTTTTCTCCTTCCCCAGCACCACCTTTCTCCTTCCCTGCTCTCTCAAGCCCCACACATCACTGTTTTTAAGTTGGCTGATTTGTTAATGAAAGCTCAGTTGAACACACCTTTAAACAACAGTGCCACGCTCTTATGTTCTTGCCATCAACTGTGTGGTTTCTTTCTCTTGCTTCACCTTTCATCTGATCACTTTGAGCAAAAAAATTTTAGATAGTTTTGTTGGTTTGTTTTTTTTTTACCATAGTAGGCACACAAAACATTAGTGACAATAAAATGGAGATTATATGACCATATAATGCTACTGATCACATGATAGTGACTGTGTCTGCAGGTGGTATCACACCTAATAGTGGCACCACGGGAGAAAGATCAGCTGAGTTAAACTAGGTTGACTATAAAATACAATATGTGATGAGAAAAAGGATAAGAAGGAGAATTCCTTTAATTTGAAATATTTTTGGGGACAGTAAAATTTAAAAGCTATATTAAGAGCATTAACAATATGGTCTTTCTCTAAGGCACCAGTGCATAATTTTTCAAAATAAAAGACACACACTTCTCACTCAAAATTGGAGTCAACAAATGGCAATACTTTGGTGAAAGCCAGGAAAGATATAACCCAAAGGAATTGATGCAATACTGATTTTATGGACTTTCTTTGATCTTTTTTTTCGACTTTGAAAGTGAAAGAACTAAGAAAGAGTAACTGAATTTATACAGAAACTTCATAACCAGCTTATTTCACAGCTGATGAAAAAAGCATCACTAATTCCATACATTTCACACAAGCCAGCACATTAGCACTCAGTGAATAAAACCAAATGGAACCAGAACACAGAAAAACCAGATTGAAGTGATACTGCACTACAAAAGGTAGCTTGTATATCAGCAATCAAAATTCTTGCTATGACACAAAAACTGTAAAAGTATTTTTCCTTCCCTGCATTTCACAGATGTTGGCACAAAAGTAGTGAAATTTTGTAGTGACTCCCATCACAGACAGACAAAATAACAGTCACAGATAAATATCTGTCAAGACAGCAGTTGAAAGCTATAATCTTTCAACTTGTCAGTGTTCATGTATGGAAAGAAAAAGAAACAAAAAAAAGGGGATAGAACATGAAAAGCATACAAATAGCCTAGGATTTGTACATTTGATTCTTGTTCTTAGGTAGCAAGAAGGTTGCCTGAAGCTTTTCACTGCTTGTATAAATTGGGAAAGTTTGCATGCTGCTACTATAAAGAAATTTCAGCACTTAATTTTCCTTCTGTCCTGCAAAAAAATTACTTTGCTCTGGAATAAATTTGAATAAATCTGAATACAAATATGATTGTTGAAGGTCTTTGGGGGGAAAAAAGCCTAAACAAACAAAAACCAACCAAACCCACAAACAGATTTTTTTAGGCAAAAAAAGAAAGAAAAAGGAATTTGGTTGATGGCCTGAATCAGAAAAGGTTTCCCAAGTAGAGACAGTATCAGGAGAGACAAGGGAAAACATCAGTGTACTCAGACAATCGCATTCTCGATGTGCAACATAACCCTTGGACAATATCAACTGGAAAAAACAGCTTTTGATTTTCCAAATAAAACCCTGTTGGTGTCACATTTTTAATACATAATGGATACCTGCATTCCTGCATCCTGAGAAGGATGAGTGATCCCTCGATCCACAGTCTGTAAGTACACCCCTGCTTTACAGCACAAACACATGCTGTAGGTGAAGGTAGAATTGCCACATGTGAACAGAAATTAGTTTACTTGCTGACTCAGACCTCCAGAAACAATAACATTTCTGAATTTAAAAGTTGCCAAGGCAGAGCAGTGACTATGTGAACCTACAGACATTTGAGGTCTGCTGTGTGCAAAACCAAAACACGAGGAGCACTGAGCCCTGTGGGCAACCGGGTGACATCTTGGTGACACGTGGTGGCCCTGTTCAGAATCTCAGCAATGCTGAATGCTGCACCAGCCTTTCCTTACCACACCACGTGTGCAGGACTAGCATGCTACTGAAAAGGAAGGAAGAGGGCATGAAATAGATGAGAAAAAAATATAAAAGAAAATTAACAACTTAAAGCAGCCCCGAACTCCTCCCCAACACAAGAAAACCTCTTTTCAATTCCGTTCTTTAATGCAGTGTACAAATCCCACACTAATACAGGAGAAAGTGCTTTATCTTTCCAGAGGAAGAAATCAGACACAGCAGTATTATCAAGCAGGAAAAGATCAAAATGGGAGAAGTGTGCTCTGAAATAGAGATGCTGTGGTACTGTTTATGTAGAGCTGCGACCATCCAGAATGAGGAAGATGCCTTGTGAAGGGCCCTGGAAAAATCTTCAAAGATTCTTGGTGTATATCCAAGTTCTGTGCTGCAAAGACTTTACTAACAAGTGAGTAGTATATCAACAAAGTCCCAGGAACTGAGGATTTTAGAGCAGGTGGAAGGATCACCTGTTCACATACAGCCAAAGGCCAGACAGAAGGCTCGGTGGACCCACCAGCCAATCTGAGATGACAGATCCTGCATTTCTGCTGTATGTCCTAAAGCAGAGTGAACCTGCTGCAACTATTAGTTTATAACCAGTGTACAGCATTTTTGTCAGGTTTTGTTCTTTTAAGGCAGCAGAAATTATTTAAAAATTATTACTGTGGGAGACCTTAATAATACCACTTCAGTGGCTGACTGGGCTGATTAAATCAATTTTATGTGCAATAACTAACCAACAGCTCTCCAAATAATCTGCAGAAATCAGTTAAGGTAGCTTTTGATGCAAGAGCACACAGTCTTGTTAGAAGGGTGGGTTGAATCTTGGCAGCACAGCTAATAAATGTAATTATAATGATAAAAGCTCACAAATGGCTTCATTCTACACTGTCACTCACAGCACAACCTGCTATCGCTCACTCCTGCTGCACACAATGACCTTTGTCATGCTTGAGAAAACAGCTTCCCACTGTGATTTGACTCTTACTGAGTGGCCAGATGGGGCAGTTTTGCTTCATTATTTGTGTCTGTGAAGTGGAAATGCCAACAGAAAGATTCATTACTGTCAAGATCATCTCTGCAAAGCTCCCTTGATTTATTAGGGCATAAACTGCTGTACCGGCTGTAATGAGACATAAATGTTCTGTAAAGCCTATGAACTCAAGAAGGAAATACACTGCCATCAAGAGGCTATGGGTCTAATTTATTAACAGCTTCTGCCACTACTGTCACAGAAAATCATACAAGCAGCACAGACTGCAGCAGCTGTAGGAAGAAATGTAAGAGATTAGCCAGTGACATGTTTACATAAAAGAATTTCTTCCTTTTTTTTCTGAAATTTGTACAGTGCAGAGAGGCAAAATGCAATGGAATTGGTAATTACAATAAAATACTAGCACCTGTTAGATTCCATTTAATTAGTGTTGAGATTAGGATCCAGACTTATAAATCATAGGGTAAGAAAACTTAAAACTCAATTTATCTTGAAGGGAGACAATTCCCTGTACAATTTTGGAAGGTTCTAGATTGTTTGAAGCCCTACATTTTGTTAGGCAGTTCAGATTCTCTTACATTTTTATGCATATCATGGATCTTGCCTACTTTTGTAATTAGCACAGTACAACACTCCTAAGATAATACAGCTACTTATGACAACAAACAAGTGTCAAAGAAACACTAGAACTGCTTATTTGTGTCTGCCATGAAGGGTACACATTATTTGAACAGAATACATCAGCTACTTAATCCACATTGAGAACATGCAAAGAGCACTTCAGCGACAGAGGAATAATTTAATATTCCATTGACAAAGGGCTTCTAACACAGGCACAAAGAGCCAGCAAGGCTGTACCTCCAGTTCTGCCAGCACTGTTCACAGTTTTGGTTGCTGGCATTCAAAATGGTTCAGTGGTGGGAAGGTGCTTAAATTGAGTGACCTCACCAGAGGTGCTGCTTCTGGCACTGTCCCTGAGGGACCTGATGCAAAGGTTGCTGGATAACTACTGGAAATGGTACAGATTTCTCTTGGTAAGTAAGTGCTGCAGCCAGGAACATGGTGGCAGTTGCATCAAGCTACAACATCTCACAGACTGCTCCAATGCAAGATCCCCTCCTGACCATAACTGAAACTTTCGCAGTCCAGCCCTTTGGATTCTGTGTTTTTATCAGCCAGAGATGCCTCAGGTAGTTAAAAAAAAAAAAAAAAAAAAAAAAGGCAACCAATGAAACAAACAAGAACCAAAAGAAAACCCAACAACAATAACAAAAACCAAAATAACACAAACCAAAACAACAAAAAACCCTGTAAAGTTTACACAGCACAACTTGCAACGGAGTCCAAATCTGTACATATACTTGGGTCTCTTCTACACGTTCAGAAAGTATGTAACAAGTTATGTTTACATTCAATCAACACAGAGGATAAATGTAAATATCTAACTATAAATTTACACTGTTTTTCAAAACTTCCTTCTAAAATCTCACTAATTTTTCATGTGCCTCTTTCAGAATTTAGAGACACACGTGCCCAGCATAGACCAACTTTTAAAAATTTCTTTTCAGAATGCTGTTTCAGAAAACTTATTGCAAGAATCCAGGCCAAGAAAGAAACTTCCCTAGTGGGAAATCTGAGCAGTACTACATAGGTGATTAAACCCACAGAGCAAATATCAGCAGAATTAATTGAGCAAAATAAAGAAGTACAAAGATATCTGCTTATGATGGCGCCGTAATCTTGTCTGTGCTTCTAATTTCATAATCCAGTCTCACTCAGAGGGCAAGAACACTTTGTACTGACACAGGTCCTGTGAGTAGCTCTGGATCATGTAGATACTGTAGTGCTGTTAGCACTTGATTAAATATTAATGTGGGAATGAGCACCAGGTTCTTTTGCCACTCAACAACCCATTAATAAGTCACTTAGGAGATTGGAGGAAAAGATGCATGTTTTGTTGAGCCAGTTTCTTTTGGAAAGGCTAAATCTGTACATTAGTAGAAAATATAAAGTTCTTTAGTAGTGTTTGTAACACACCTGTATGGCTTGCTTTACACTACTATTCCCTTATGGCTATTAAATGTTCCAACATTTAAAAAGCAGCAAACCAAACCATGACTAAACCAGGTGTTCATTCATCTATTTCTCATTAAATGATGGAAAATTATCTAGATTGTTTTCTGCAAGTCTGTATGTTATTTCACTGTTTACTATCTGTTTAAAGGTGTATCCTATAAAAAGTGACATTAATATAAAAAATGTAAAATATATTAACATTGAATTCTGAAATAGTTATTAAAATTCCTTCTGACTCAACTCTGTTCATTTTTAGTGATTTAATAGAGAATATGCCTCCTTAAATGCTTTTTTAGTGCTACACTGCAACATATATATTTCTTGGACAGACAATATGGTATCAACAATTCAGTACAAATGTGAGAAAATTACCAAATTGCCTTATAAGTGAAAATAAATAGTTTAGTTCTAAAATTTAAAAATATCCTTAATCAAGCCTCTTCTTCACAAGGGGGAAGAAAAATATATTAATAATATATATATATCAAAACTATATAGTTTTCAACTCAGTTTTACACTGAAGTTCAGCCCTGTTTCAGGGTCATGGCTTTCCAGTGGAAGCCACAGTGAGCATTTAGCTTCAGAGACACCAAGGCTTTCCAGTGCCCCTTGCAGCAAAGAAGAAACAATTGCCATGAAACTCCATAAATTATAGTCAACTGCTCTCCTTCTCAGAATATTCTGGAGTACTTTGCACCTGTGTAATCAGAGGTGGAGGAGTCACTGTACAAACCTCGCACAGAATTTATATAGAAAGGGCCAATAATATTAGTCTTATGTGAATGGCAATCTTAACCTTGCCAGGATGTGAAGCCCATTTGCTATTTTCATCCTCCTGTCTCCACAAAAATACAGTTCAAGCAAGACCACATTGACACTTCCCACCATTGACATCTACCAGGAAAAAACCTCTCAGAAATAAAAGAAAAAAACAATAAAATGAAACTTGAAAAATCCATGGGAGATGGCAACATGGAGCTCCCCTCAGAGCTGAGCTCAAGTTCTACTTGCTCCCCCCCCTTGGCAAAAACAGTTGTGTTTTTTTGCACAACGTGGGCACTTTTCTGCTGTGTTCCTCTCCTTTTCCTGAGAGTCCCTGGTGTTTTATATCATGTGCAGACCCTGCCCACCCTTGCTAAGCAGAGAGCCTTAAAGGTAACATTCAGGAGTTAGGAAAGTGAGTCTTTGGCACAGAAGAGCATATCTAAAAGTTGGTGTGGCACAGAGTGGCACAATACTTATCAGACAGTTCCCTAGATGGATTGAGGAGCCGGACAGAGGGATTCAGGGAAGGAATTAGCTAACTTCCTTAAAGGTTCAGTATTTGTCAGCTGAGAAGTATGTTCTGACTGGCTGCCAGTGATTAATGGCTGTCATCTCTTTGCCCTGGAAAAGAGACACCATGAGCAACTTTTGCAGAGGTTGTGAAGTGGCAGGGGGGTAAGAAGACATTCCCTCCATCCTTGCTCCTATGTCACCAAAAATGGCCTGACCTCAGTCTAGCCACGCCTACTAACTTGGGGGAGGATTTTATCATGAAACAAACTCTTCTTTTGAGAATTTTGAAAAAAATGCAAGCAGAGAACAGTCAAAGATTTCATTTTGAGTTTCACTTTTGAATACAACTGAATATTGTATATAACACTGTTAAAACTATAGGGAAAACCCCACCAATTATACTGATCTAATGGCTTGCTAGTTGTCACTCTTGCTGCACACAAATTCCGAGCCAAGTGCATTTTTCTGTCTGAAATTGCACAAACATGATGTACCACAAAGGCATCCTCAGATGTCTGGCTCATCACTAGTTTCCATACATGGCCTTTTAAGGAGAACTTAGGTCAGCCTAAATAAAACAGTTTGCTTCAAAATGGGGTGCCATATGTCAAAATGTACTTAGTCAGCCAGTACAATTTTTAGCCAAAAATTCAGTATTATCAGATATGGTGCTAAAACCTCTGTACTCACAGTTTTCTCATGCTATTTGTGTGCACATTTGAATATTTTGCACAAATTTGGTTTTGGTTGCTTAAACGAATCAAAATATTTAAAAAAATTACTATGACTTATTAGAATTATATTATCATTGTTTGTTAAAATCATTAGTAAGCAATACTGCTAAGTTTTCATTATGGACTAAGTTCTGCCACCTTTTTTTAAAAATTCTAAACAGCTCCATTTGCTATATAAATACTGTGGGTAGTACTCATCATGAAATCCATGATAACTCTGGGAGATAGCCATGAGATAACTCTCCTTTTGACAGGACTGTACTGAATGACACACAAGACAGTGCTGTAAACTACCTCCAGCAAAAGGAGGAAAGGAAAACTTATTTCACAAGGCAGCTAACAGGATCTTTTGCCTTGGCAAATATTCTCCCCTGTGTAGCAGACGGAGCAGAAAACTCCTATTGATCTTTTTAAGTAGAGTTATTTTCCAAAGAAATTCTTCTAGGAAAGCTGAAACACAGAGTATTGTTATATTGATCAAACCTCAGGCAGCGTGTGCTGCCCACGTGCCAGACTTCCAGGGACAGCACAGCTGAGAGCACAGATTTTCTGGTAAATAAAGCAAGGTACACCCAGCTACGATACTGGATGTCCCAAATAAAGACCCAGTGGAGACAGAAACAGTGTACTAAAACCACCCTCAACTCCTCTGATGTGGAGTTCACAGCTATGAAGAGACTTTTAGATCCTCACAAATCCCTGCCACACAATGGCAGGATTCTGCCACTGGCTGTGTTCCCAAGAGGGCCCAGAACAAAGGCAAGTAGTACTGACATGACAGCACGAGAACAGAGGTAATGGGAGAATGAGGGGAAAAGAACTTAGTCATAGTAAAAGTCCAGATTTATTTCTGAATTGTAGGCTGTTTATGCCTTTCCAGTACAATATAAACCACCAGATCAGACTCAAATTCTACACTAGAAAACAATGGGAATCTCAGACTATCCCTACTCTCTAGCCACATTCTGTGGTCCCCGCTCAAAATTGCCAGCACTACAACAGCAAAAATGTTACACTGATGGTGCTCCCACAAACTGGTGACTGATGAGAAACTTTTTTTCAACTGTGACAACAAAGGGACAGACAGAAAGATAATCTAACCGAGTAATTTTTGCACAGAGGATGAAACTCGTCTTCCATTAATTTTTTGTGCCTATAAAACTTGATAGCGTGAATATTTTATGAAAACTCACCCCCTAAATGTGATGCAAACTTAGCCAAAGCAAATGTTTACAGTTTTCACCCATCCCTACCACAGATGTTTCAGTATTTAGACAAAACTCTCATTTTATGGGAAATTCAGCCTTTTCTGTTTCACAGTAAGAGCAAACCCAATAAATGTACACTCAGTTAATTTCACTCTTGGAGATTAAATTAATAGAGTAGACAAACTGCTGAGGAATTTTCCCCTTAATTTTAAAATTAATTGAAAACAACTGCACACCTACTGCAGAGCAAATGAAACAGTCATTCTCAGGCTGGTAGATGTTTGTAGGTACTGCAAAATCTGGGGAAAGTAGCACCTCAAAAGAGGAAGATTGGAATCCTGAATAAGTGACCTGCTGCAAGTAACCTATAACCCAGATTTCAGGTCCCTGGGAGCATAAGGCACATGAGAAGGGGAGGTCAGCTGCAGTCCCAAATTTTATATTCAGTTTGTTGAAAATCATATTTAGTAACACCAGTCCAGAATTTGGTAACTCTTCTTCCAGGCTTGTGCATGTTGGTAACTCACAGCTCTCTGCAGCCAGCCTTCCATGCAATACCATGGAAAACTTTATCCCAGAAGGAAAGAAATCTGTGCCTGAGAAATCCCCTTTTGATTCCTATTTCATTTACTTCCCCTTACTTCCTTCTCTCTCCTATTCCTTCCACTATACCTTTTCCTTGTAATTTTGGGCTTGATTTTTTACTCTTGGAAAGTCTACTAGGTAGATGGATCTAGAAAATAGCAGAAGTTATTTTTCAGGTGGTCTTTCATATTTTGCAATATGTTGCACCTACTCCTTTTTTGCAATAATTTGTTAATTATTTGGGGAAGAAGAAGTCTAGGAGGACAAGAGTTGAAAAGAAGCTCACTGCTTTCTATCTGACATACTGAGTATGTATTTCAGTTTACTGATTGCCAATGCACATTTGTTTAGTAAGAGTTAAAGATTTAGACTGAAATAAAAATGATTCATTCAAAGACCAGTATTATTCTATCTTTGCTTTTTACACTTAGGAAACATTCCTCATGGCTGTATTAGTATCTTGTATGATTAAATCAACTAAAAAGTACAGAAAGAGACCATACCTGATACTACCTCAGACTTTCAAGAACCCAAAGAACTCTTCCTCATCAGAGGCTGAAATACTGAATGAATCACATTTGATAGAAAATACTTGGAATAACTGCTGTATTCTACAGTTCCATCATATTTTATTCTTGCCAAGAGGAATGCCCAGGAGCTTGCCTAGCAGATATGTCTGCTATCTCTATTCATGCAAACTTCCAAATTTTCCTTTAGGCATCTTGACAACAGAGAGAAGTCTTCTTTCTAAGGGTGTTCGTGGCAACATTTTTCCTCACAAAAGGATAACTTGTTTCTACTTATTTTTTAAAATAGGTGATGTGAACATAAAAATGTTACCAGAAGCTGCTGAGTATTTCCAGATCATATTGAAGCATAAGAGATAACGAACTTGACTGTACGATCAGAGAGAGAACCAATTTTCCACAAAAACAAACCCTAAATGGCTTCTGTCTTGAATTGTCCAGGCTCTGTAGGTGTTCTGTTTTATGAATCTCAATATAACATACATTTCAAAATGTTTTCTAAGTATTTATAGCTGCTCCTATTTTCATAATAACATGCTGAACAGCAGCCATTGGCATATACACTTCACTGCTACAATGGATTTTAAAGCCTTCTTCAATAACAAGTCCCAGATGATTCAAAATCCTACATGTTTCTTCAAGATATGAATGTCTAATGACATAAGATGGCAGAATAAAGACTTCTGTCTTCTAACAATGCACTAAACTCAGCCTCAGTGTTCAAATCCAGCAAAAAGCTTTCAAGAACTCGTAAGGGGAAACCTCTGTGACTGAACCAAAATCTTAACAGAAGTCAGTGCACAGTGTTATCCCACAGAAAGAGAACATATTTATTCAAATGTGAAAATCTCATTCTGTCAGTTCTGCACAGGGACAACTATGGCAGGGGTAGTAGAGAGGATTATGGGATGATGGCATTTAGAACCTCACAGAAAAGAATGGGGTTTTATCAGTTTTGCAGCAGATGTCTGCACATGGGAACAGAACACAAAAGTTAAGTCTACAGAGAATGCCATGTTTTGCAGAAGTCTCAGACTGCAGTTAATGCTGTTATGCCAGTTTAGAAAAAGTAGGTATAAATATAGTGAGATAAACAAACAATGTGCTCTAAATGGGTATTCTATAAAATGCAGAACCACTAACAAAGTTACAAACTCAACCACTCAGAAAGAATCAGCAGACCCACAACGGAGTTCTAAAGATGGGATTGTTTGGATAACTTGTTTAGTTCTTAATTCAGTAAAGGGCTTTAATGTATGCCTGAATCCATTGCTTTGGTTATAGAGATGTAATAATTCACATATGTAAGCGCTTCGCTGAAATGAATACTAAACTAGACATACATGAGCCCCTGCATGGAATGAATCTCTTGTACTGTCTTGATATATGTGCATTCATTGTGGAATTGTTCTATAGCCAGACACCACGAAGGATAACAGAGGTACCCTGGGAAAATGGTATATATGAATAATAATTTCATATAAACAACGTCTGTTATACTTCCAAACCAGGCAAATTTGGCCTCTCAGAGTAAAATGAGTAAGAAATACCATTCACTGCATGTAATGGGATGCCAGCAAGAGAATACTATACCAAACATTTAACTTCCTCCCTTTGTAACATTCCCTTTCCAAACATCTCTTGAGATTTGATATTTAAACATGCAATTTACCAACCTTCTCAACTTAATGTAAATATCCAACACAAGTTAAAGTCTCAGTGTGTAAGGAAACAACACACTATGGTTTATTTTAATTCAGTGAGAGTTATACAACATAGAAGTATATGAAGATTTCATTAAAGGAAAAGTGATACAGGAATGAACTAAGAATGGATCACACAAACTAGGTAGAAATATAGTTCAGAACTCAGATGAAAATGTTTGAAAACAGTTGGGGTTTGTGCTGGTCTATAGTTTTCCAATGTATTTGCCAATTGCTTACAGGCTGTGGAATTGCCAGACCTCACCAGAACTAGCAATGGATCTGACCTAGTGGTTAGGAAAAGATGCAACAACCCATTTTCCTCTTAAGCCTCACAACTGTGCTGTCTCCTCTACTTGTACTTCTGCATGGAACTGAAGTCATTCTTGGTAGTCATAAAAAAATCTTCAGTGATAATAATGGTTCTTCACTACATAATACTATGTTTGATTCAAGCTTAATCTTTCATTAAATAAATAATTAGAAACTCGAAATTTTATTGCAGGATATTCTAAAAGCTATAACAGGCCTAAAACATCATAAGGTCAGCTTTTTAAAACATATGAATTTTTCAGTCTTCTCTATCTGTAAAGTCAGTGAAAAGTTATCATTTAGTATCTTGTGCTCTACAGAACAGAAAGTACCTATAAAGCAAGCAAGCTTGTACATCTCCTTGTTTCAGGTTATTGGGGGAGGAAGCAGAAATGAGTGAACAGATCCCTAGTTTGGTCTGTTGCATCAACTTATTTTTTACCTCAGCTCTCCTCTAATGTAACCTTTAATACAAATTCAGATTATTTCAACTCCTTCCAAATGCCAAACTTTAAACATTTGATTTAGGAAGACATTCAATCCAACATAGTATTTTTCTTTTTTTTTTACTATTTACTATTTTTAACTTTTTTTTTTACTACTATTAATCCAAAATAATTGATTGGAAGATTGTATTACTTCTTTTTTGTCAAATGCAACCGAATGGGTTTCACATATGCAACCATGGTCACCTTTTTGTTGGTGACACAATTAACAACACGCATTCCTGATATTTTACAGAGACTGCAGAGAGTCATCTAAAATAGATCAGCTCTGACAGCCTTCAACATCTCTTTTCTGTCTGTTGTGTCTAAGATGCATACACTATAAAGAGAAGTAATTAAAAACAAGCAGTCTGAACTGAATCTTGGCTTTTAGTGTAACTGCAGCATTGCTCAGTTTAAACCACACAAACTAAAA
Organism: Pseudopipra pipra; assembly: GCF_036250125.1. Lineage (NCBI taxonomy): Eukaryota > Metazoa > Chordata > Aves > Passeriformes > Pipridae > Pseudopipra > Pseudopipra pipra. The sequence goes on from NC_087559.1 coordinate 14,015,016, forward strand.
TACAGTTTTTATCGTGCTGTTGAAAAACTGCAAGAAATAAATGATCTCACCATTTCCTCAAGCAGATGACATAATTCTTCACATAAAACACTACCTCAAGAATAGACACAGTCCACAGAACAAAACAGGCATACTTGTGCAATTACTATGCCTATTTTAACCATCTTGCTTCTGGCATAATAACTTCGTAAAAATAGAGTTTTTAAAAATTAAGACCTTACAGCATGTAAAATATCAAGTGAAGGGGTTTTTAATATATTTTTTTTTTTTAATTAGTAAAGAGAATCCATAATATAACAGGTTCTTATAATATTAACTTATTACATTTTGGTCTCTCTTTTTAGTAATGGCTGTCAGCCACATATTCACTATTATGACAGATGCAAATACTGACTTGTAGTCATCTAGGGACGTTTTAGGGACACGTATTTTATCTTAAATTTTGGAACTCTCTCTACATACTACATAAAAATTAACTCCTTTTTTTACAAGGAAAAGGAATCATTTTTGTGTTACCAATACTCGTGAGTTCCAAAAGAGTACTTTGGACAATCTACTTCAGATTTTAGATTATTCTCCATTTTCACTGCCCACTGTTTATAAGGTGTTCTGTGTGACTCATCACTACTTTACTTTTGTATCTATATGGCAAACATTAGCATGGTAATGGCACTTTGGATACGCATTTACATTGTGTATAAATTATCACTCCATCAAAAATTCCTCAAACATCAGAAAGCTTTAGCCACCCTGTGATTCCAGCCAACCATAGGACTCTGTATACAAGGGGCAGTAATCCTTCCTCTGGCAATCCACATATACCCTGAGGTTAATATTTAATTAACCTTACCTTCACAAAAAACATCTCCCCATCTTTTGATTTTAAACACTGCAGAAAAAGTTTCCTCATGGCAAACTGAATTGAAATCAGACTAGAAGAGAGGCCTTAACAACTGTGGGTCTCATAGTAAAGAATACAAGTAAAAATACTACTACTGCTTGTAGACTGCATTATGGTACTTTAGACCAAAAAAAATTCACTGAAACAGGAACCTACCAGCCCAATTTTCTCATTAAAAGGGAGAAGTAATAATGCTCAATAAAACCTTTTCTAAACTTTTTGTCCCCCCCCCCCCCCAAAAAAAAAATTGCAGATGGGGCAAGAAACTAGGACTACAGGTTTTCTGAGGAGTTGTTTCTCTTTATCCCAAAATCAAAAACTTCTGTTTGATCTCATACCCCATCTTTCATCATACTGCAGAGGTGCCTAAAAAGATAGGTAATTAATGTAAGTTATGCCATCGTTTGAAAGGTCTGTGAAGTGTCTGGACTATCTTTTGTTCTTGAGATAACCAGTAATAAAGCACAGGGTTTGTGGAGCAGTAATAACATCCACCTCTAAAGTGCAGCAGTCTTTTCAGAAAAAAAAAATCAATTTAATAACATCCAGGCAACATTGCACACGAGACATTCAATCTGCTGTACTAATGTTCCCTGTTGCCAACATCAGCAGGTTCCTCAGCTACAGACTTGGTTAAAAATTCACTGGAAGGTTTTAACCTTTTGGACAGCAGACATGAAGAAAAAGATGATTTGCCACCAATGCAAGGCCACAGCACAGCCACTCATTCTCTTGTAGCCTGTTTTCAGCATCCATCGATTTCCTTAGGATAGTTTTCAGACAAAGGAAACGAAAACATGTCATGTTTTCACCTTTCTTTGTTAAAGGAGGGAAAGGAAAGCATTCTTTCCTGTCCTGTGGTAGGATCTAAATGTTTGGGCAATTTTACATATACTCAAAGCTCAGACTTCCATTTCATATATAGCAATTGAAGCCAATAGATTGTTTACAACTAAATAAACTGACTAAATGGATTTCTAGTTGAATAAAAAAACATATCTATTAAAGATAAATACTTACTTTGTAGATCTCTAATATAAATGAACAGATTGAAATTAAGAGCTTTAGTGACCAAGTGCCCAGTTCTTACCAGCAACGACCAAGTATTTTCTTAAATACTTAAGAAAGCCATACATTATTAAATGTACTATTGATCCTGTATGCATGAAAGTCCCACATAACTAAGGAGTTATCAACCGATTATTATTGTCTGCAAATATAATGTACAGTTATGAAATCAAATCTTAATCCTGCAAATTTTGAGGTGCTGCCCTCTGGATTCAATTATAATTTTAAGTACTGTATATAGATCCAGAAACCTGCCAGACTACGAAATTTTTCCAGTGAAGCAGATGTAAGAGCAGGTATAAACACTTAAAAGTCATGGAACTATTTAAATTGTAATTTCAAAAGTTCCATTCAGACACAGGCAGCATTAGCTGTTAGGTCTTTCTATATCATAATCATTTAGCAGTTGGAATAAAGATGTTATTGCAGTTACACTTTATATTCACCCTAGTTGAAACTTTAGAAGTGATAGAAACCATCTTAAATCTCTGCCTTGTTGTAATGGTTCATAGGGATAAAGAAAATATTTCTGTGCCATACAAAATTAATTCTACCCAGAATCCTCAGAATAATGGAACACAGACAGATGAAGTTCTATTCCCTCTTACTTGCCCAGAAAGTGAAAGGCTGCAGAATATCTAACAAGGTAACTGAATATGGAGGTATTTTTATCCCAGATTCTCTAGCTGGATTTGTTTCTAGAAAATGAAGAAATTTTAGGTGGGGTTTTGGTTTCCATTTAACTTGACTACGTAGTTAGGGATTAGTGCTTCTGGTTTTGCATGTATCTACCACAGCATAGAGCTATTCCAGATAATTATGAAAGCAAATGCTTCTCAGACTCGGAGACAAACCAAAGGGAAGGACATAGTTCAACTGATTAAATTATTCTTTTGCTTTCTTTTCCAGATTTTGCTTCTGGTACAACATCATGAAGTAAAGAGCTCTCAGGGGAGCAGAATGTCTATTTCTGGATGTTGTAAGACATAAAAGGTCACAAAATTGACATCTTCCTTAACCACTTGAGTGCTGCATCAACTCATATGAAATAGGAATGCTAGAAGACTGTATCCAAACTGAAATAAGCACTTATTTCCCCCAATCTCAATGTGACTTCAGACTGCTCTGAATCATAGTTATGGAAGAAATGCTTTTGGGCTTCTCCAAAACAGTGAGTAGACAGGCTTTATAGAACTACAGAACTTGATAGTCACATAAAAACAGTGTGGATATGGGGGAAAGAAAAACACCTGCAATATGTGCAGGCACTGGGTCATTTTAGCCAGCGGAGAAAAAGGATCATAAGAGAAAAAAGATTCATGAAGTTGCTGCTGAGTCAATAGGGTTTTAAAGTGTTTGCTCATATATTTAGACAAAAGGATTTACTGTATTGTTTTCCTTTGCAATATCACAACATACTGAGAACAGTCTTGCTGTATGTAAAATGTCAAAATATGTAAAATAATATTTGAGTAGACACTTTCTCTTCAAAGTTGATTAATTTTCAATTAGTGATTTAAATGGTTTTCAACTGAGAACATGACAGAGCTTGAAGCTTTGGAATATCTCTGATTTCATTGTAATTTCATTTTTTGATGTGCTACAGCATTTCAGCAACATTTGCAAGATTAGTCTTCCTGGCATTTTCCATTAGTTACTTGCTGGAATTTTCCAATAGGGAGGAACAAGGATTGTGTTATTTAAGAAAAGAAATTCGTGGTACTACCTTCTGGGAGCAAACCTGAGGGGTTATCTTGGTACTATTTCTGCTACATGCTGAAAATCTTGGCTTTTATATAACAGTGTAGATGTATTTACTCTTGCAGATTAATTGTTCTCTTGTTGGTATTTCATGTGACAGAGTTGCCACGAATGAATTGCAGAAACTTACTGAATGCAAGCTTCATGAATGAGAAAAATTATGTAAATAACACAAACTCATTTATAATGTGTGCGAATCAGCTCCTCGAGGTGCAGGATTGTATATAAGGACTCATAAAAAAAAGGAAATAAACATTATCAACTTAGAGACTTAGTCATGTAAATAAAATATAGTATGTTATAAAACCAGCTTCTACTAGATTTACATTTTAAGTAGCAGAATATATTAGGAAAACATGCAGAAATGGGAGGGTTTTTGCTGAGGGAGATAGAGACTCATAAAAAACTCAGTAAAATGAAAGCATTTCTTCTTTCAAGGAAACAGTCCAGAAGATAATTTTAAATAGTCTTTTGATGGTCATAAGTCTTTAGCTGATACACAAAATCAGCCTGATTTCCTCCCAAAAACCCAACTGACTAATTTAAGCTCCTTTGGTGATTTAGCAGGAGCCATTTTATTCCATTTAAAAATCATTGCAACACAATTTTCATTTAATGCATTATCAGAAGGAAGATGATTTTTAATCAGTTTTCAGGTAGAATTCATCTACAATACTATGTAATAAAATGCTCTTATCCCTGTTTACACAGCTTATTTTTTTTAAAAAAAATATCTTTTACAGAGATATAAATGGTTTGGGAAAAGGAAAAAAATATGAATTGTTATTTATATCCTGACAGTTTACTTCACTCTCCATTTTTAGAGATTGTCACCAACAAACTAGTAAAGCCTTCATAGTTATATGAAGAATTTCTTCTTTTCTATAAGAGAAGATGCTTCTGTTGCAACTACTGATAACATATTTAATATTATCCAACATTAGATAATTTTTAACTGGAGTTGGTACTTTTCTGACAAGGTAATTGAGGTAAACAGAAACTTAATAACTTACCTCAATTAGGAGCTATTACCTTTTCCATCACTGTCCACCCCAATATCAAAATGCAGGAAAAATATAAATGATAAGAAAGATGAAAAGGCAATACATTGATGAATAGAGAACAAAAAATGTGACAAAAAAACTGTTAAGCAGTTCAAAAGTGTGTTTTATAAATATAAAAAACCAGCTTTGGAGAGAATAAAGATGGTGTAATGCAAAAGCAGTGAATGTGAAGTGCACAGGATACATAATTTTTAGGCACACTGAAATTGCAAATAGTATATATGCTAGTGCATTTTGAATAAGTCTTTCTTTCTAGAACAACAAATCCTATAAAAACATTGAAAGCTCTAATGCATTAAAGCATACATATGGAAATCTTTTACATTTTTCATACTGAAACATTTCAGGCTGAAAAGATGACAAAGTGATTTGGGTTTTTTTTCCCCTGCATATTTTCTAATACACAATTTAGAAGGCCATATTAACACAATAAATATTTGTATAGAGCTGCATAGAATATTGCAGATGAACTAAAAGCTACTCCCTAAACACCATGTCCTTGGTAAACGAGGTAGGATTCTTCCTGCTAGGCCTTTGCAGAAATATTCCCCAAGGGAAACCTGTCCTGCTGCTTATTGCAACAGCTGTGCTGAGTATTGTTATCTCAGATATAGCTGTGGATTTGCACATGAAAGATATACAACACATGGTTTTCTGAAAATACTTAGCTGACTGTTTCAGAGAATTCCTTCCTTACTGATTTCTTATGATAGAGAGAGTGTCCCCATGGTCTCTTCTTCTTAAGAGAGGAACTAACTCCATCTTATAAGAAAATACAACACATCAGAGGCACACCCTACTGAGAGATTCTGTGAATCTCCTTAGACATCAGTGTTTGATAGATAAAGCAAAATGTTCTCATGGAACATCTGAGGACTTAACAACTTCGATTAGATAGTATCCCACTGAATAAGAGCAGAAGGACTGGCCACAAGACTTTTAACCCTCTTCCCAGTGGAACAACATTGTGTTTTCATAAAAAAAAAAACTAACCAAGTCACACAATCATAAATAAAACTGGAAAAGAGAGAAAATTGGTAGGATCGAGAGGGTCCAAGAAATACAGATTGAAATTCCAAAGATAATTTAAATTTAGTCATATTCCTCATATGCTTTATTTAATTTGTTTAAATTTAACTTCTTTACATTTGTATATTGCTTAATGAAAATTCTTCATACATCATTTGATCGTGGAAATCCTGAACCGCTACAAGATTTAACTGACTAAAGCATTAAGAGTAAATACTGAAGCCTGTAGCTGAAATTCACACTTCTCAGACCATTTCCATAGGGATAAAAGTACGTGCAAACATCTGGAAATTACTCAGAAAAAGGAAACATTTTTGTCTGCTGTTTATAAACATTTCTGATCTGAACATGCAGCTATTAAAACAGTAATTTCACAATCAGGTTATAGCTGTCTTGTTTCTCCCAGAAAACATTCAGAAGTAAGTGTGAATACAAACAAGGATTTAAGAAATATATGTAGACTATATTACTATCAGGCATTTCTATGAGCATCAATTCACACAAAAAGAATTACAGAATATGCAGAAATACCAAGGTATCCTTGCATTCTTCCAAAGATAACAGTTTTCCTGGCACATCCTGGTAAAGTCACAAAGCATATGACCTTTCTTCTTTTAGAGAATGAAGTTACATAAGAGGAACTAGCAAGGTATCTGAAGAGCAAAATAGATCTTCAGATTGCAGTTATTTAGTACTCTACGTTCTCTGAACAATAACCTCTTACCCAACAGAAAGTAGAATGGTTGCACATAATTTTTACTCCACAAAATTACAGTAATTAGCAAAACATTTTCAGAAGACCAGTAAAAAAAAGGTCACCAGTTTCCCATTTTCTCTTGCTCATTAATTGCTAATAGATGAGGTCTAGTTCAGGTAAACAAGAGAAGAGAGAACAGAGAACAGAACTTTATAAAAGAGAAGCAGGACTAAAAGCTACAATTAAAACTACTATTTTTTTTTTTCCACAAAATAGAGAACCTCGCTGCAGAACACTGAGATTAATCAATTACTTGCTCAAATTGCACTTCAAAGAGTTGGTTGTTGCTTTCACAGGCACATAACACAGCAGGTATGTCAAACTACAAAAACTTCCTAAAATAGTTCCAAAACTTGCTTTAGCAGAAGAGAAAGTGCAGAAGGAAATTATTTCACATACACAGATACAAGGCCTACTAGAACTTCCTCGTCAGGAAAAGGGTGTTTCTGTACTACTGCAAAACTTCCACGTGTTATATAACAAGGAAATTTAATTCTGGGCAAATTTCTTCATACAGACCAATAGAAGCAAATAATTTTTTTATAAAATCTTACCAACTGCCAACTCTATGCCTCACTCTGACAAATAAAGAAATTAAAAATACAGAGTACTACACCTGCTGTTTCTCCAGTCATAGTAAGGCATTCACTGTCCACAGTCCATACCTATCTTTAGCTTGAAAAAGCACTGAATTATTAATGTGCATTTTGGGAGAAAGAAGAAAATTTTCTTGTTTAATGATGTCTCACAGGGGAAGGATTATATAATGCCCAAAAACGTACCCTGGAGAGAAACAGTACCTTAATATCTTATGAACCTAAGTTCATTACTACAGTAAAAGGCCATCTCTATCCTGGAGCAATATCATATAAACATCATTTTTGTCATTAGTGAAACATCCAGTTATCCAAATCATTTTTAGATCATTAGAAAGATTGTTATTGACTTTTCAATAGACCTACACTTTATCTTGGACATGAAGCTTCAGGTTTTCCATTAAATAAAGGTGATAACATACTTACTTTTCTGTCTGGCCAATTATATTTTGCAAATATTGTATCATATGTGTCCACAGCCCCGTCAGTGATCAACATTATGGCTTGGCTGCAAATGCTTCCTTGTCCTGTGTGATTGAACTGTGAAAGGAAACAATCATGAGGTACAGCACATTCCTGTTAAATGAAGATAGATAGGATCACACTGGATAAACATGTCTCTTGTGAAATCTCTAGTATTATTAGTAGTAGATGAAAATATTCAGGCTGAAAACAGTTTATCATAGATATTATGTTCTTAGTGAATTGAAAAATAAGAAACACACCCAAATACAGCACTTCCCCAAATTGAAACTGTATTCCCCTGTTTTAGGTAGATGACAAGTATCAATGCATCTATAGAGGGTTTGCGTTGATTTAAATGTCATTTTAAAAGCACAAGTTAAGAAAGAAGTAATGAATGACTGAGGATTTGTCTGCAAAGTAAAGAAGATACACAACTCAGAGAGACATATGACATATGGCATTCAGATTCACTCAGGATTACATTCCATATGTTATTTTCTATAAAATATTTCTCTGGGAGAACCAAGTCCTTATTTATATATTTTGAGATTCTCCTCTTGCTCAAAATGAATATATAAAAGCAAGTCAAGCTGCTGAACAGCAGCACTTGAGCACAGGTACTTAGACAGCAATCAACATATCCTTTGGCATATGCAAAGGGAGTTTCATCATTATACAAATGAGATTTTCTCCTGTCAAAGAGCAAGTACGTTGGACTGAGTCATAACAGAAGCTTTGATCTCTTGATTCTGGAGGTGGTGCTCTGACTTTGAATCCATTGCCTCCGTTTGTTTTGGTTATAGAACAGGTTCTTATTTTTCCATATACTTATATATTTAAAGAACCTAGGTGAAACATCTGGCTTTTAGCAAAAAAAGAAAAGCAAGACTGGAAAATTATTTGATTTTTCATTGTTATGTATGAACACTTTAAAAAATATCCATGAAAAGATCAACAAACTGGGATATTACAAACAACTCTACAGACTGGGCTAAAAGTTGAATACATGCTAATGAAAGAACAATCTCCTTTTATTCTCTTCCCATGTAGTTTTCATGTAGATTATCAAATTCGAGGTCAGGCAAGGCCTCATCCTATGCCCTTTCTCTTGATGTTGAGAAAGCCAAGCAACAACTACCTTGTCCCACCTTGCCAGCCTGGTTGTCCCCCAAAATAGGGTGGTCCCATTTAAAGGTGAATTACCTCACAGAGACTGACCACTTCTGTATTCATCAAAAATTATTCAGATTATTCTGATCTGATTTGGTGTAGCAACTGCTCTGTCTTTAAGCTTTCTGCAGTTTACTCACCCTTACATATTCACTGTTCTTCCAAAACTCTAAAAGTCACTTTTTCTAAAAAAAAGTTCTGAACTTCTAAAAATTTCATCTTTGTAGAAGTTCCTGCAATAGAAAAGGGTGGATGGTGGGCTCCAGCAGTGCTCTGTCCTCTTTTCTTCTGCCTTCACACTTCTCTATGTGAGTAATCACACCCACATTCAACAATCATTTCTATCAATGCATTTCTCCCTCAGTTTCTTTTTGAGCAAAAAGGAATCTCAGCAAAGAGTAATGGAAACATGTTGCTTAACAGGCAGATAATGTGTGTTTAGGTATATTCTGGTCAGTGGCTGGTTGAAAATTCTTATCTGTGATGCTTGCAGGACAGCCTACCCACAAAATTCTTCACTCATGGCAGTTTTTCCAGTCTTAACTAGAACTAGAATTTTTACAGTGAGATTCCTTCATGATCTTAAGAGTCCATATTTTCTCGTAAAGATGAAGCTGCTTTGGGAAGGGATATGTTCTTCACAGGGACAATGTATTTGGAAAGCGACAAGGTATCTTAAAAGAAAAATTAATGAGGGGGGAATGCCTTCATACATTTATTTTAAAACATCACTCTGTGTGCATCTGCATTATTCTACATACTTATCTGAATATTTTGAGGAATGAGATTCAATTCAAATACTTTGATGAGTAATATCTTCTCATATTTGTCTAAAACTTTAATTTTATTGAATAGCAAGAGTGATGAAAGTGTTTTCCATAATAATAACAATGACAAGGGCCTTATGATGAACTACAATTAACTCAGTGATTCATCAGTTAGCTGAAAAAACTTCAGCGCATCCTGACATTTACTGCATTTGGTTGTGATTAACAGTCTTTGAAATGTCACAGAATTTTATTTAATTGGTTATGATTTTTTTAAAGGTAATCACTACAAAGAGTGCATTTGTCACCAAAAGAGATAATTGCAGTTGTCACATGACATAGTAGGTGCCCAACTACTGTACCAAGCACTTCTCTATTCTTACACTGTATAATGTACACTGCATAAACTGATGATTGGAAAGAATTTGGAAGCGGATTTTTAAATGTCCTTTTCAAAGACATCAGTATCAACCATCTTCAAATCTTAACAACCATAGCAAATACTGAAAGGTAAACTGCAAGGGAAAATCAACTGAGTTTAATTGGTGTAACCCCTGAACCATTCTAAAATCCAACCAGAATCTTAATAGACTATTTGTGCAACACAAAGCTTTCTCTTTTCTTTCCTTTCCTACCTGCCCCCCTTCCTACTTCTTTTTTTTTTCCTAGTGTAGAAAAGACATCCTTAGCTAACTTATAGTTTACAAGAATAGATTTCTGACACATGAAGGTCGCATTCTGTAAAAAAAAGTGGGAAATGGTTTGCTGTACTCTTTTAAGGAAAGATTAAGTAGCTTTTTTTCTAGGCTATGCTGCTTAGCAGAAACTTCCAGAGACTTTGTTGATATGCCTGTATATAATGGAAAAGATTTTTATGCTGGTATTTCTGAAAGTTTATATGCAAGAAGGCTTGAACCTACTATACTTCCTTTTATAGTATAAATAGAAATAGTCAATATACCACCTTGCATAGATCTGAACACATGCAGCACAACCCATCATGACCTTACAGATCTGTCTCATGGGTACAATTCAGTACATGGGATATCAGTTCCCCTTACTCTCAAAACTACTTTTATTTAATGAGATTTTTATACCACATTTATTGCTATAACTTCAGTTGCCTCACAGATTTTACAACAAAATAAAACCAAACAATTCTCATTTCAGGAACTCTTGATCACTGTCTGTAACGCGAAGTTTTTTTCAGTTTTTCGGTTTACACAGATTTGGAAGACCAGCACAGAACAACTCTTGCATTGAGGCTGGCTGCTATTTACTGTTGTGTTTCTGGTTCCTAAGACTATACTTGGTGCCCACAATTCTAATAAACTCTCTAAAATAACCTGGAGTGTTTTTTACTTCATGCACCTTTTCCCATTGTCATTTTTGGCATGCTCCACATGAAGGCATTAGTTCCACACTGCCTGGCTGAACACACGAGCAGTGGGTGGAGGAAAATCCTCCTTTTTTTCATTTTAGGATTTTATGCCTGGAAAGGAATTGATCAATATTGTCCTTCAAGATGAATACAAAGGCATTAGAACCAGTAATTATTCTATAAATGTACACTATAAAGGCAGGCACGCTCATCAAGAAAAACCTTCTGGAGAATGTTCTGGTTTAAGGTCTCCTTTGCAAGGTGTCTCCTTCAATCAAAAGATAGTTTGCTACTTAGTTTAGATGAGATTTTTCATCTTCCAGCAGACTAACAGATTTTAATATTTTTTCCCCCAAGTAACTGATTATACTTAAGGAAGAGGGGGACAGGGGGCAGAGGAAAGAAAAGAAAAAAGAAGAAAAAAAAAAAAAAGGAAAAAAGGGATAAGCTACCTGTATTTGTGACTGAAATTTTTCTTTCCAGGACAACCCTGGTAAATATGAGTGATAATAATAAAGTTTCTACAATACTATTTGGTCTAGTTCAATCTTTATTTTATAATCTACTAATTTGTGAGTTATGACTATTTTTTCTGAATTCTTAAAATCCAACTGAGGTTAGTTAGGATGCATATTAATTCTAAAGCTACAGAATAAAGATACAGAATTCATTACTGCTACTGTTCACTTTCCTCCTTTCTTTCCTTGCTTTTTTCCAATGAACATCTCCAAGAAAGTATACAGTCAGCTGAGTTAAAATGCTGCTAAAGTTGTCCTTTGCTGAAACACATGGACTGACAATATATTTTACTTTTGCCAGAAATGACAAGAAAAATCTCTCTGAAATACACTACATAAAATCACCATAACCACTAAGACTGATGTGTACCCTGTGAGTAAAAGCAGGCCCTGCACTAGATTATCTCCATGATCATGATGTTCACCTCCTAGAGACTGTATTCCTGTTTATAGCCACTATTCACAGGAATGTTATCAGAAAGTTACCTGCATGTTTTTGGCAGACAAATAGTTAAAACAATACCTTTGAGCTGGTTAGACAAAGCTTTATATTTCTCCCTCTATCTTAGAGCATTTCAGAAGTACAAAAGTGTTCAAGTAACTTCCTTTATATAAGCAATAAATGATAATTGTCATGCCAGAAGTCAAACCTATAAACAGTAATTTCACAACTCTAATAACAGTGTATTCTCAAAGTGTTTATAAATACACAAATTCGTGTCATTCTCGAAACATTAGTTCTTCCAAATAAAAAAAGAACAAACTGTGAAATTTGCATGTTACTCTGGTATTTTTTAACACATAGAACAGCTGCTGAAATAAACCTTATTTAACGCACACACATATGTATAGGTGCATACATAGACACAAAACACATCAATATAAAACATACACATTAAAAAATGTAGATTTGTTTATATATTCCACCACATATAGATTATACAGAATTCTTGTTCTATGGATAATATATTACTACCATCACATTTTTGAGTTCTAATTTATTATTTTAAAACTGAAATTGCTAAACAGCAAGAAAGGTGTCCCCAGTGTAAATCTGAAAAGCATGAACTTACTTCATTGAGCATGTTGAAAGCTTCATTTAAAGCAATGTCCAGCATTCCAATTCCTTTTGCAAAAAGTTTGTCAAGGTGTTCCCTGAAATGCTGAAACATGAACAAGAAAGTTTTCTTTGTCAGGATGTTGTCACAACATACTTGTTGATATCAATGATTATTTCTGAACACTTTAAACCTACTTCTTAGGTTTAAATGACTGAATACACCAGTTCATAAACCAAAATGATTCCCCATTAATCCTTCTGGACTCTTGAAGTAACACCAAACTAAGGATGTGTTAGAACAATTATAATGCAAATGTTACACAAGATACATTTTTGGCTACTTATTCAATCAAGTACTTTTTCCTTGGTTTTTGTGTTTCTCTTTAGTGGCATCCATATCTTCTTCTCATTTCACAATATTCTTTCAAACTACTATTCCATTGTTATCACAAGGCCTATGAATTATCAAGAATGAACACGCAGCATAAACAGATTATCTAAAATTAATACTAAATTATATAATCTCTAGTGTATAATTCAGTTCACATGATCAGTCAGAAGAACAAACATTTTCTCTCACCATAACTCTATTTATACAAGTTCTGAAAAGTATACTATTGATATGTGAAGAAATACAATAGTGCCATTTTTTTGAGACAACACAGTAAAAGTGGTAAAAAATTAATCCATGCACTATCAACTTTTAAAAAAATCAATGTTTTCTGCCTCCAGGTTTCAGAGTGGACAGATGCTATAAGGTGATTCTGCAAAAGGTTAAAAAAAGCCCAAATGCACGTGCAGTTTGGTCTTTGACTGGAGGGGTTTGTAGGTTTTTATTTGTTTTTTAAATCAACTCCATTCTCTGTCTTGTCTTCATTTTTTTTTTGAGAATTTCAGCACTTTATGTCCACTGGAAAAAAAAAAATCACAAAACATGCAAGTTAACATTTCTTTGTTTCTCTACCTTATCACACCAGATGCCCTCAATGTGTGGCATTAACTGGATTCATGCCAAAACAAATCATGTTTTATTTCACAGGCAGCACAAAGAATGGCTTAATCAGACTGTTCACTCTACATCTGGCTCACAATGTTTATTAGCAAACAATCAAAATATACTGTTGTACTTTCAGAGAGGCTGCTTGTTTACCCTCTCAAAGAGTGGTACCTTATTGTGACTTCCAAGGGTGTACTATTGACACAACTATAACCTGTCAGGCTGCTGTTTTAAGGAAAATCTGTAAGGAGAAAAGCTCCAAATTTCAAACACACATTTTTTTCCCATTTCAGACATGTCCAGGCAGTACAACAACGCTCTGCCAGTCACGTTATAGTGCCCTATTTGGTACTGGAAAAGGCATTTTAGAAAACATTGCATTATTTGTGTATGAGGAAAGCAAAGTTTCGAACTAATATTCTCAAAATTTCTCTACAGCTTGCCCACACATGTCTCCAACTCCCACTCAGTAATTTCATCCATTACAAAAGCACTGCAAAACAGAAAAGTGTATTCCAGCCCTTATAGTAGTGAAAAAATGTCAGGGCAGGACATTAACCACTGAAACATCAGTTTGAAGTAAAAGGGATTTCAGAATGAGACAAAAAACACCTCAACTCCACTTTCAGTAACTTTCAGGAACCAAACAGATCCCCAAACCCAGGAGTTCCCTGCTCTTAATGAGTCAAAAAGCGTATTTTAAACTTTACATCTTAAAGAGCTCTTTTTAGTAATAAATTGTACAATGTTGGTTCATCTCAACTTCTCTTTACTATCCTATTGGAGCCCTTACAGACTAATATCTGAATTTCCTAGAGTATGACTTGGATATCTGTCCAACTGTGTGCACAATCATTGCTGGGCAACCGTAAGCTTAATTTCCATGTGCAATACCAGAATGTGCAATACCTAATTGTGGACTCATATACCTAATTGACATGCATAGTCTTGGTAATTCTGAATGCAAATTAGGCACACAATTATGACAATCAGCCGCTGATGTCTGATTATAAAATTATAGGGTCAGAGCTCAACAGAAGCTGTGTCTTATTGCAGTGAGGAAGTACAGACACGTTCAGCTGTGGAGGTACTGATGATGTGGAAGTGTCTGAAAAACATGAGATGAAGAGAACGAGGATACAAATGCACTTGTGCATGTCAGCCAGGACAATTCTTTGCATGTACCTACCAGGTTTCAAACTACAACAGCAGCAATGCACACACTTGTTCTTGTGCCCTTGTGTGCTGCTGTTTGTTTCTAAACACTGTCCACTGTCAGAACCACAAAGTCCCAGTGAGCCCAACATCTGATAAGAATCTATGTATGCAAATCTCTTTGATTTGCTTCTCTCCTATTTCTTTTTACATTGTGTAAACTTTGTTAGGACCCTCTAAGTTAGAAGCAAACCAACAAATGCATCTGATGGGCATGGAATCAGGAAATGGGTTCCTGTCCCAGGTGCAGTTACAAATGTGCCTGTTTGAAGAAGAATGAGGTTTACCAAATGGGGGATACTGACAGTGTTTTTCTAAAGAAGAAAAATCATATTCTCACACCTATTTCTGCTTAAGACACATTTTATTTTAGCCTACTTCCAATTATCAAAAATAAGGTACCACTTAGGATAAGTAGGAATATCCAAATTAGATGGGATTACAGGACCACGGATTCAAGCCTATGAATAAAGTACTTTCCCCTGATTCCAAAGAGGGAACAGTTCACAACTGATATGTGTAGCAGAGATTATAGTTACACTGGAAAATCACGATATTTCCTATTAATTGTCTGAAAAGGGGGAGCTTCCTCCAGAAAAGCATCATTAACAGGTTCAACATTGCTCCAGATTTGTTTGTCAGTTTTACTGCAAGTCTTTGCTATTAGTTTCCATACTTATCCATGCATGCTCTAACTCCAAATATTCCTGAGACATACTTGGCAAAGATTTATCAGATTTGTGAACATGGACCACATCAGCACATAAAGCAGGAAAGAAAAAAACCAATCAGGAGGCACGTGTGAGGTGGGAGAGTGATATTTACTGGTGTGTCACAGGCAAGTTTACCCACATGTGCTAACAAATAAATGTGTATCACATCCATAAAATGCATTTAAGCATCATCCCATTTAAAACCCACTGCCAGGGCAATTCCAGGTTAGCTTGCTAGTGATAATTATCCAACCACTTCTGTTTCCTTATATGTTGTGTTGGAAAACAGGATTTTTTTCATAAAAGCAATCATAAAAACAATGCTGAACCAAAGAGTTCAAGATTCAATATGCTCACATTAAAAATAAATTCTCCTTGAGCAAATTGGTTGCTGCAATAGAAAACTTCAGACCAAATTTCAGTGCTCTGGGGCGAACTGAAAGATTTGGAGGTCTATAATGGCTAGACAGTTTTAAAAAAAGAGTAGACTTCAGTGAGACTTTACTGTTTGGGGCTTTTTAACAGCCAAGCAATGCTGTTGACAACCTTTTCTTGAGATCTGACAGACGCGGATAGCTAAATATGCAAAAGTAATTTGCTTAAATAAAATTCAATATGCAAAATTTGTATTTACCAACCTCTTATTGGCAATTTCACTCAGCTTCTTTGCTGAATCAGTCTTCTGGTTATTTAATTTCTGGTAATTGCATAGAAAAATAAAAGCCCTTTGGAAGTTATGCACTACATCTGTCTATTTTTGTCATTTGAATTTACACTGGGGTAAGTTCTTGATTTAGTTTGGAGTTACTGTGCCTATCTGTGCATCTAGAAGATGATATATTTCATCTGGAAACGTTTACAGAGAAATGTCCTCAACCCATATATAGTACATTAAAAAAACATATAAAAGAGGAATGTATATTGTAATATTGTTACTTTAAATCTGGAGTTACATTAAATCAGATTGTCATCCGACTCCTTTGGGGTAGGTAAATTGTAACATGGAGTTTCTCAAAGATGAAAACCTCTTGGCCCAAGAAAACTGGTATTAAAATAGGCAGTTCCACATGTTTGTAATTTGTGGAGAAAGTGCAGACGGTGACAGAATAGTGTCTGAACTATTTCCCACTCTTTTTTAAATTTGTGTATAGCAAATTGATATACTTCAAGGCACCAGCTGTTTAGTGCTAATGCCAAATTATAAAATAGTCTGGTAAAATTCGAATATACCTTACATATTTTATATTACTAAACCACATTTAGGTTCACAGATTAATTTCAACCTCAGTTATGCTACCCAATGTAATTACAGATTTAATTCTTGTGATAAATGAAACTTCAAGCAAGATCTGCAAATTAGGGATAGCTTACAGTATCCACAGATCTAAACTGAACCTTCAGGGCAGGTATGTACCAACACAGAAATTTATGACAATTGTTGGCTGGAAAAACTTAGAAGTAAGTAGAGAAACCATGACACCTGTCATATCACCTGACATTATAATTATTCTTAAAACAAATTTCTATATTGTCCTATTGTAAAATGAAAGCTGAAACACTATATCTTGGAAGAAATCTAGTACTGGGATGCCTACTTTTTATCTTAGTAAAAGTGGAAGCACATATACTAACACCACTCCCATCACTGTCATATTTGAAATTGCAACTTTGCGTTTTATAAATAAAAGACAAACCTCATTCAGTAAGGTTTCCAAAAAAGAGGATGTTTTCTGAAGCTGTATCTGACAGAAATTCAAGGTGCAATTAAATCCTCACTGATCTGAAAGCTACACACAACGAGCACTTACAGAACCAACAATTTTGCAGAAAAGTAATAAAACAATTTGATCAAAACCTGTGGAAATTTCTAAACATTTTATACTAATTATGTTAGCATCTCCTCCTGGTGGGTTACTGTTAGCAGTAAAAAAAAAAATAAATAAGTTAAATGAAGATTTACAACTCAAGACTGCATTACTTGGCTCTTCTTTAAGCTGGTTGGGAACAGGTTTAGATACTTAGAACCCTCACACTGTCTTAAAGAAAAGCATGTTATTTGATCAACATTCTGGAGATTCAGGGCTGAAAAAAACCTGGTTTCTCCAACCTTCATTCCTTTCCCATAATAAAATTACATGAAAATATTAAAATGCTTAATTATATTAAATCTACTGTAATACATCAGACAGATATTTATTAGTGCTCTAATGAAGGAGTGATCTTGATCAAGTAACAGGTAAGATGAGGCTTGTTCAAAAACGAATTCTTGCCTTCACTACACCAATCCCTATGAAACCTCTACCAGGATCAAGAATCTTTGGCTAACTTGGCTAATTTACGTCATATAAATTAAAAAGCAAATCTAACTTTTCACCCCTTACTACTGTAGCTGTGAGAAGAGAGTTCAGTTCAGAGATTCCAGTTGAATTTTAACTCTTAATTTAAGTAAAGTTGCAACTGGAACACAGAGTGCACATCGTAGAGGAAGAGAAGGAAAGAATGTGGCTTCACCAATGATAACTGCGGTGCCATTCAAAGAGAAATGCAGCTTCCTTGCTCTGTGTGCACTTTGTACAGATTTACTCTAGTGGCAGGTATATGTTCTTACATGAAAGACAGAGAAAAATGAAGGGGCGGGGGGAGAAGGGTGGAAGTGGACTTTATAATATCTTTCCTGATGCTTGGAACTGAAAACTAATATACATTTCTGACAGAGTGGATATAAGAGGCCTATAATGCTTTAAATGCTTTTTCATACTTTAATGAGAGTTAATTTTTTTTCTTTTAGGTAATTATTTCCCACACTG
This sequence comes from Pseudopipra pipra, assembly GCF_036250125.1. Taxonomy (NCBI): domain Eukaryota; kingdom Metazoa; phylum Chordata; class Aves; order Passeriformes; family Pipridae; genus Pseudopipra; species Pseudopipra pipra. The sequence goes on from NC_087559.1 coordinate 14,033,285, forward strand.
TGGTCCAGAAAATAATGGTAAGTGGTCTAGAGCCAATCTGTGGAATTAACACTGTGTTTACAATACTGATTCTGTCCCAAAAAGTAAAGAGATGTGGAGGGGAGCAAGAATGACCGTGTTTCACTGCGAAAATGTGCAAACCAGACACCAGATATCTTTTTTTTTTTTTTCCTTAAGACTAATTGGATTTTCTGAAAGTCTGGCTCTCTGGAAGCCTGTTACATTCCCTGCACATTATGGATAAGAATTTCTGCAACCCATCCCTGAATGTGAAAGAGCGTGTTCATTTGCTACCCTTAATCCCATCGAATATTCAGCACCAACACCATTGAGAAACACTCATTTCCCAGGCTGCTACAAGCCCTGAGGCTGAAGCTGTTTCCTGTAGCCTACCAAAAAATATCCTTATGCTCCATTCCCTGAAGATGCTCCCAGGTTTCATCTTACCTAGCCAGGCTGTGCAGGGGAACAGAATAGGCTCTGGCTGTAGCCCAAGTGCCTGGGGCAAGAGGCTGCTGGGGGTGGCAAACACAGGGTTCACTTATGCCTGAGCCTTGGAAAGCCAGGCTGTGGCTAGGAGAGGGCTCAGGATGAGCAGGGCAGAGTCTGTGCTGGCACATGGGAACCCTCTCAGCAGAAGCAAACACTACACCCCGCTCTCCCAAAAAGAGAGGACGTGGTCTCTCCCCACATCCAGCCCCAGGTTAGTGTAATTCAACCCTATTTATTCTGCTGAGAAGCTGGTTTGCCCCTTAGCTCACTACAAATGAAAGGCAACTGATAGGGATAGCTTATCTTCTAGATCTCCTATTTCTGCTTCTTTGTTTTGCTAAAGTTTAAACTGTGTTCAAAGAAGGGCATTTGGCATGCTTAAGTGACATCCTCAGAGTAGAAAGATTCCATTTGAAAACGTCTGAGACTTACAGAAAGACAGCAAAGTAGTTCTTCAGTAAATACTTTCAAGACAAATACAGACTGGGGTACTGATCCTGTGAAAGCAATTTTTATTTGGAGTTATTGAAACAGCTGCTTTCCGCATGAGATTAAAAGCTCCAGTCAAACATCTCAAAGTAATTTCTTATCTCTGCTTCTAAGAACTGTATTTGCTACAAGTGATGTCAGATGAACCTAGCAAGATGCAGTCAGCAAGAACTGGGGTGTGCCTCTGTGTATGTTGTGGAGAGATTTTTTTGTTAAGGATCATTTAATGGGAGTTTTTTATATTGGCAGTCAAGTATTAAAGAAAAAAAAAAAAAGAGAGAGAGAGAGAAGGAGAGAGACATGTACTTCCAAAATGGTAGAAATTAAAGTTTGCTCAGCATGAACTAACAGTTTGGTAAAACTGGTTCTATGCATGCTTCCAGCAACAATGCTGCATTAAGTAATACCTGTCTTAAGTAAGGTCAGGAGTATGAATAGCTACATAAAAGAGTAGTAGAGTGAACTGTTAAAAATCCAGTCCCTGCAATCATCAGAAATATAGATCTGCTCTTTCCACATAAAAGAAAACTATAACAATATGGAATACCATTCCAGCATTTTTTGATTGTTTCTATTTGAAGTCATAATATGGGAAGAGACATTGCACAGAATCACAGAACATGCCGAGCTGGAAGGGACCCACAAGGATCACCAAGTCCAACCCTTAGCCCTGCACAGGACTATCCTCAAGAGTCACACCACGTGCCCGAGAGTATCATATTTTTGGCAGCAAAAGAAAAAAAATGTTCTTTTTTAAAATGGTTATATTTGTTTTGGTGCTAAGAGATTATACTGGCAGTAAGAGATGTGGTCATCCTTGCACCCATTCAGTTGTGGAGACTATTTGACATAAACACAAAGGATAGAAAGTTCTGGGATGAATATATAGTTCCATCTTCAGACCTATGTTGAAATTCAAAAAAAATCAGGCATATGTAGACATATATAAACTGAAACAACAGACTATATGAAAACATTGCCTGCAAACCACCTGTTCTACTTTTCCAATACAGAAACATGGTTACATTTTCATGATGACTGTTTGGAAAAACTACATAACACAGTGTTTGTCATTACACATTTTTCATGTTTGTTTTATCACTTAGTAAACAAAAGAAAGTGTTATTACTACCAGTGAACGTGCAAATGAGAATCTACCTTGTAAGACTGGTTGAGAAAGTGTAATTTTATCTACTTTTTTCGGATATTACAAGGGACATGTGGCAATTACACAGGAAAAAAAATACAGAAGTGTGGTATATCTGTCAGACACAGAGAAGACAGTAACAGCCCAAATGACTGAATACTTATGATGAGTTCCAAAACACAGCTAAACACTCTGATAGCTTTTTACCAGCTTTGGAACAGACACATGAACAGCATTTTAAGACATCTTTTTTCTGTGTGCCTGACCAACAGACTGTGAATTCAAGAGAACCTTTTCCAGTTAATTCAGTGAGCTTTTGATGAGGCCCCCAGGTAAATTTGCTGTGTCAGTATATTCAAATCACTCAGCATCACATCTTACAACAGTATCAGATATTTCAGAGGGCTGTTTGTAACTGAATTCAGGAGCATGATAACTGAATTACTCATTTAAGATTAAGTGGTTGTCCATCTCCTTGGACAATCTTTACTTAATACTCGGAGCTATACTCGGAACAGTGGCACTTTTGTGCCTTTGAGTATTTAGGCAAATAAATTTTTAACTTCGTTACACTAACTGGAAAAATAGTAAGAACATATAAGCTCACTTAAAAAAGAAATGAAGATTGACAAACTTGTGGCATATACAAACACATAGAACTATCAAATGCTACCTATCTCAAGTTTATTCTCTAGTTCTGATCTGTCAGTGAAAGTACATTACCTACCTTACCGATATGAATAACTAGAAAAAAAAGTCATATTTAATTATTCCTCCAAACCTTGAATGTATTATTCAATTTACAGCCAAAATAAAGCACAAAGCTATTCCATAAATAAATAAATAAAATAATTTAGCAAACAAGAAATTATATCAAAGATTGCTCTCAATAACAAAAAATGAAATTGTACTTAGTTATTTTGAACAATTGAGCACAGTTCATAAAATCTGAGCATCATCTGGGTGGTGTAAAAACTTTTTGATTAATTAAATTGAAATGAATCTGACATTAAGTAACATATGGATGCACGATAACCTGCATTTTGATCAGTTGCAGAGTGATGGAAAGGTTAACAGTAGGATTAATTCCAGACAGGACATCTGGGCAATATGTTTGAATCTTTAGGTTTGTGTCTAGAACTTGCACGGATTTCATATGGTTCATTAACTACACCCACAACAACGTACTCATTTAGAAAACTGCATCACAGTTCACACAAGACTTCAACACCAAATTGTTAGAGACAATTCATTCCACATAGTAACCAAATGATATTCAGATAACTACAGTGGGAAATATCAAGTATACCAAGGAAGCAGCCCATGAAGAATAATTTCTGTAGAATGTGGGTGTTTTTGCAGGTAAAATGCAAAGAACTCTTGGGAATACTACAATGAAGTAAAGATCAACATAACAAGATCAAAATAATTTTGTCTTGCTACACATAAAAAGACCCAGCATTGACACAGTTCAGTGTTTTTTCTGAGCTGTGTTTTCTACTTCCTATAACATCTCATTGACATCAGCAAAAATGAGCCACCACACTGGATGTTAAGCACAACTCAATGTTGAGCTGAAACTCTTCTGATTAGCCTCTAATAACAGACAACTATTTAAAGAAAGATGCATGACTGCTGTCCCCTCCAGCCATAAGCAAGATTCATTACAGGTGGACAGATTACTTTAAGAGGAGAGGAAGCCTTAGCAGGGAAGAAGTTCTACAGTAATACAAGTGGCTCATTGGCTTAAGGCTTACAGGTGTTTCCCTCTGCAAGAACCACAGGACTTTTCAACTGCCTTATTTCATAATTTTACATGGCATGAACAATCCTACCTTACCCTCCTAAGAGTCATGCCTCCACGAAGCAACTGCATTTGGATGGCAGTCAATAAACTAAACTTCAAGCTGCAGATTCAAACTGAGATCTTTCTTAAAATGCAATTTTCACTGAAATTACTGCAAGTTTTTTTCCTGAAAAATTCCATCAGGATGTAACTAATTTGAACATTTTTACAGAACAGTCTTAAATGAGTGCATTATTACATTGACAGACCTGTTTGGAAAGCTAAATTCTTTTATTTGTATAGTATTATATTTGTGTTCATTTGTTTTGCGATTTTGTTTAAACTTCAGTATTTGATCTAAGGATGTAATCTCTTCCTCAGTAATTTTTGGTAATAGAATGATAGTTCAAATTAAAGCAGCTGAAATATTCTACTTAAAATAATTACCAAATTTTATTAACAGTATATTTTCAGTGATTTCTGTATTTTTCCATTAAGTTAATTCAACCACACTGACTAGAAGGTTATTTCTTTTTCTTCCTACTGAGTCACATAAAACTCCTTTGAAATAGCATGAGGAGAATAATTAATAAATGTTAATAATGGAATGAATTGTCCTGGGAAAAGGTCGTTATGGCACATTGTTACCCACTGCATCCTGTCTCTCCACTGTCTTGTTACTTTCATTCCTTACCTCTTTGTTGGCTCTGTCTGCTTGAACTAATGTTCCATTCAAACACGGCTCTACATAGTGGAGTTCTTCATTATACTAGAGAGAGAAATACAAAATACGATGAAAAATTTAATTAAAAGCTTGGAAGATACAATTTAATTCAACGATTTAGAACCGCAGTGAAACACTCACAGAAATCAAGAACAAAAGGATTTTGTTCATTTAAAAAAACTGGCTGTGTTTTTTTTTCCTTTTACATGATTCTTAATTCTTCAGAGGTTTATACTCCTAAAGGAATATTTAATTGAATGGATGCCAACACTCAGTTGGAGTTAAGGGTACTATATACAGTAGCTGGCAAAAATATCCTCCAAGTTGAAATCTGCATAATATTAAGAGGTCATGTTTGATACAGCACAATCAAAACTCCCAATTCTTTGCTACATACAAAAAAAGTCCTAAAAAATATTTGTGGCACTGGCTAACATTCTGGAAGGTTAATACTGGAACAACTACACCGAAAAAACCTGTAAGCTTGAATCAATCCTGGAAATGTTTGACAATTGTCAGAATTTCAGTCAAGCAGAGGGGTTTATTATGCACTAAGTCAGGAAGATGTGACAGACCTTGAAGGAATTATGTGGTTATCTTGCAAGGTCTAAGTAAGTTAGATTGCCCAGTCCTACTTTCAGAAGCATCTTAAGCATCAAAAAAATGAAGGCTCATCTGCAGTCAATAGACCTTGCAGACTCACAGATGCCTGACTGATATTTCGACTTGATCGTTTAAATCTTTAAAACCTTTGAACACAGGTCAAATTATTAAAGCAGTACCTTCAAAGAGTCTACATATAGTTGTCTAGATAGGGCCTTAACTTAATTCCTCCTCCCATTAATTTAATCCACTTTAGAAGTTATCACAGATCAAACTGGCTTTGCGTCCAGGCTTTAAGCAGCTTCACTCTTTCACAAGGCATTGAGTCAGAACATCCACAGTAAACAAAAAAAGACAATGCATTCAGTCAAGTAAAAAATAATCAGGGAAAATATTTCATTAGATTATGTTTCATTAGAATCTATTTTTTTAGATTAATACATGCATTTTCTCCCTTCTTACTCCACCTCAGTGGGAATAAAAAAGCCTTGCAATGAACAACTCGTCACAGATGCCGCTTAGACAGGGCTCTCTGTCACTGCAAGTTCTCACTGTCTCTGCCTGTAGCTCCAAGTTTATTCTACTCTATTCCATTTTACATCACTCTTTTCTCTACACCATAAACCCCTGCAACCTGAGCCACCTTAGACACCTGTCATCACCATTCATTTTAACTGTGCACTACTCACCACGCTCATCATTACATAATTACTCTTGCACAGGGAAGAGTATTTAATTAGAACTGCATGAAGTTATTCTTGAGGCACTGTGCCAGACTCAATCCTCAGTTATAAGGAAATATAAACCCAGACTAACCTATTATTGCTGGATATACAGATGATTTACAACAGCATCAACAGAGTAACTGGTTGTAGAGAAACAAGGAAAAGTGTTTGAAAGATATTTACACAATTTTTGCAGTGGATTTGCATGCTTCCTTAATTATTTTATTCCCATCAATGTTATTTCAATATATGAGAGTGTGTGGACATATCAATTGTTCCAAAGGTAATGCAAAAGGTAAGGCAAAGGCTTCTAGAACACTTTAGAGTCACTGAGAGTATCCCACGTGCATCTCAGTCTCATAACAGTTTATTGATCTGATAAATGATGTACTTTCCCCTGTAGTTTCTCCCTTCAGACTGCCTTCCAATCTATCTCCTGAGAGTCTTTGCAAAATAATAGTGCCAAATCTACACAGCATCTCTTATTATAGTCCAAAGGCAAGACTATATTCCAATCTATTGTAAAAAAAGTACTGAAAATCTGTAACAGGCTCTGGTACACCAGCCTCTTCTCCCAAGCCTTTTCCTGTCCTCACACAGGTTTTTCTCAGCATGTTCTTTAATGAAGACATTTTCCAGTTAAGCCTGTTCTTAGCTTGATTTCTGTAGCTGTCATTACACATCTCTTTATACGACCCCAAGCACAGTGTCTGTAGTTGGCCAACACACAGTAAAATGCTGAAGTCTGCCTTTCTCTCAGTCAGTGTCTCAGTTTCAAACACCTGCACGAAAGCAAACTCAGGATTTCCTAATGCTGTAGTACCACCACATTTTTTTACAGGCCCATCACCACCAGCAAACAGATGAAACAACTTCCTACTCTATCAGACCTTGCATCTAAGTGGCTTAATTTCTGTCCACTACATTTCTATGAGATTTATTTTAACTACTATTTTGAGTAACTCATATCATCAGGCTATTCCCACAGACATGTAGCTTATATGGCTGCCAGCTGCATCACATCCCAGAGAGACTCCCTGTAGTTCCCAACTATGCCTTTAGTGTTACTCAGTTGTGCAGGATAAAGGATGCTCAAGCTTTCACAGAGGACATGCTTTAAGTGTCCTCACAGCCCTACTTTACAGAAGCAACCTACTTCAAAAAAAGGATAAATAAAAATGTTTATTCTCACAGAGACAGCACAAGTGAGATACATATACGGTTCTAGCACACTTGCAGAAGTAGTATACATTTTCCTTAGCTTTTTCCATATTTATCCTTTGTCATATTTAAACTGTCTGGAGCAAGGTCCACAGAAATAAATTAAATGCACATTTTGTTGTGCAACAATACACAGGTAAAAGGTTTCCCGCTATATTAAGCATACTCAGATATCCAATACAGCCCAACCTAAGGTCTAACAGTGAAGCCAAACCAGAAAAGGAATCAAAGGAATTCATATTTCCATTAGTGTTTCCTTGGGCTACGAGTGGCACACAAGCACAGCCCACTCCTAGGAGGGATCGTACAGAGGTTCCCTTGGGCTGCTGTTCCCTTTTCCAGGCTGTTCACACATTACCTGTACAGAATCTCACTATTCAAGGAGGCTAAAAAGTAAATTTATCCATAGTCCACCCTGAAGGACTAAAAAATAGAGACTATGCTGAAACCACTTATGATGGAAAATGCTACATATTAAAGCAGGGAACTATATTACTGTGCTTTGAATTAACAAATACTTTTATTCTAATCAATTCTGCTAAAGTGGTGTGGCTAAAGCAGTAAAATTAACATTCTTGGCTCAGTTAATATTTTGCTAATTTAATGGGGAGTTTGCATTTTTATAAAAGCATTTTAAAAACTACAGCATTTTGCAAAATTAATACTTCTTTTATGATAATATTGTTGGTTTAATACTTGACTTGGAATTACACTTCAAAGCAAATTGGAAAAATATGCCTTTTCTCTAGTTGTTGCAGGCATCTCTGTTCATGCACCAAAGAACTGACCTCAAATTTTAACACAGGCAGCACAAAATCGCTCTTGTGTTTCAATAATTTTTTGCAGTTCAATCATCTAGTCCATCAATTTCAGATGGATTTTGTAACAACCTACCCAGGAAAGCTAAAATTATTTTAACATCATCCTTTTATATTTATTCTCTGAAAAGATGTGCACTGAATTCTGCT